>NW_028176112.1:1190000-1337500 GCF_949987555.1 Borostomias antarcticus
AGAGTGTTTTTCTTAGCGGAACCAAACAGACCCATTGTTCTCTCTCATTCTAACCCTCAGAGCATCGACGCCATGGACCCATGGGAGGACCTGACGGAGCTGGGCCACCACCTGGCCGACCTGCCCGTGGAGCCGCACCTGGGCAAGATGGTGCTGTGCGGCGTGGTGCTGAAGTGCCTGGACCCCGTCCTGACCATCGCCTGCACGCTGGCGCACCGTGACCCCTTCACGCTGCCCGCCCAGGCCTCGCAGAGGAGGGCGGCCATGCTCTGCCGCAAGCGCTTCACTGCCGCCACCTTCAGCGACCACATGGCCTTGCTCCGAGCCTTCCAGGTTTTTACTTTTTTTAAATTTAACCTTTATTAACCAGGCAAGTCGTTAAGAACACATTTTTATTTAGAATAGTGACCTGCAAAGCCTCTTGAGGGAAGGGGGGTGGGTCTGAAAATGAATGTCAAAGTTATTTTAAAACCAACACAGTTAACAGACAACAGAACACATCCAAACAGTCAACACAGTTAACAGACAGCAGAACACATCCAAACAGTCAACACAGTTAACAGACAGCAGAACACATCCAAACAGTCAACACAGTTAACAGACAACAGAACACATCCAAACAGTCAACACAGTTAACAGACAACAGAACAAATCCAAACAGTCAACACAGTTAACAGACAGCAGAACACATCCAAACAGTCAACACAGTTAACAGACAGCAGAACACATCCAAACAGTCAACACAGTTAACAGACAGCAGAACACATCCAAACAGTCAACACAGTTAACAGACAGCAGGGTTAGGGTTAGAATGTGTAACTGTGGTGTCAGAATGGCGGTTGACAGGTGTGTGTTTGTGGGGCAGGCCTGGCAGAAGGCCCACAGCGAAGGCTGGGAGAGATCCTTCTGTGAGAAGAACTTCCTGTCCCAGGCCACCATGGAGATCATCATAGGCATGAGGACCCAGCTGCTCGGGCAGCTCCGAGCCATCGGTGGGTCCCCTGGAGAACCTTTAGAACCTAGAGAACCTCAGACATCGTACTCATTATCTGTCCCTCCTTCCACCGTCCACGACTTGTTCTCATGTAGCAGAAAATCCAACCAAAGTTAAAAGAGCTTTAGCTAAAAAACTATAATGAGAAAGGACATGTCCATCATAGTGAAGTGTGTGACTGGGATTGGTCCCCAGGGTTGGTGCGAGCACGCGGGGGCGGGGACATCCGGGATGTGAACATGAACTCTGAGAACTGGTCGGTGGTGAAGGCGGCGCTGGTGGCGGGGTTGTACCCCAACCTGATCCACGTGGACCGGGACACCGGCTCGCTGTCCGGGGCCAAGGAGAAGAGGGTCCGTCTCCACCCCACCTCTGTGCTCAGCCAGCCTCCGACGTACAAGAAGGTAGGACGACCACCATCACTCACTCACTCACTCACTCACTCACTCACTCACTCACTCACTCACTCACTCACTCACTCACTCACTCACCCACCCACCCACTCACTCACTCACTCACTCACTCACTCACTCATTCATACATTCACTCACTCACACATTCACTCACTCACTCACTCATTCATACATTCACTCACTCACTCACATTGAAGGCTAAAGAAAGTTTGTCGTTGGGTGTTTGACTCATCCTGTAGTTGCATAGTCATTCACACGTTTTTGCTTCTATTGTCTCTAAATATAGCCATGGTGTTCAGCTCATCTCTAATGTAACTGTGGTGTTCAGGCTCTATTCTCATCTCTAATGTAACCATGGTGTTCAGGCTCTATTCATCTCTAAATGTAACTGTGGTGTTCAGGCTCTATTCTCATCTCTAATGTAACCATGGTGTTCAGGCTCTATTCATCTCTAAATGTAACTGTGGTGTTCAGGCTCTATTCAGGCTCTATTCTCATCTCTAATGTAACTGGGTGTTCAGGCTCTATTCTCATCTCTAATGTAACTGTGGTGTTCAGGCTCTATTCTCATCTCTAATGTAACTGGTGTTCAGGCTCTATTCTCATCTCTAATGTAACTGTGGTGTTCAGGCTCTATTCTCATCTCTAATGTAACTGGTGTTCAGGCTCTATTCTCATCTCTAATGTAACTGTGGTGTTCAGGCTCTATTCATCTCTAATGTAACTGGGTGTTCAGGCTCTATTCTCATCTCTAATGTAACTGTGGTGTTCAGGCTCTATTCTCATCTCTAATGTAACTGGGTGTTCAGGCTCTATTCTCACCCCCTCCGGGGTCCAGTTCTCCTGACCACTTAAACAGCTTTCTGCAAGAAGCCCCCGTGAGGTAAAACCCTGCGTTTCCCTGCCTAGATCCCCCCAGCCAATGGGCAGGCGGCAGCCGTGCAGGGGCTGCCCACCGATTGGCTGATCTACGACGAGATGACCAGAGCCCACAGGATCGCCAGCGTCCGCTGTTGCACCGCCGTGTCGCCCTTCTCCCTGACTATATTTGGAGGCTGTGCCAAATTACCCAGCTCTGCCTTCCAAGAGCCGGCGGTTCTCAAAGGTAGCTCCTGACTGCCTGTCAAGAATTCACTCACTATTATATATGCTTCTAGTCAGTACTGCGTGTCTGTGTCTATTATATATGCTTGTAGTCTATTATACATGCTTCTAGTTAAATATGCTTCTAGTCAGTACTACGTGTCTGTGTGTGGTCCCTGATCGGTCCATGGTGCCGAGGGTGTACTCATTCCTGTGCTCCTGTGTTCCTGTGCTCCTGTGTTCCTGTTTCCTGTGCTCCTGTGTTCCTGTTTCCTGTGTTCCTGTTTCCTGTGCTCCTGTGTTCCTGTTTCCTGTGCTCCTGTTTCCTGTGCTCCTGTTTCCTGTGCTCCTTTGTTCCTGTGTTCCTGTTTCCTGTGTTCCTGTGTTCCTGTTTCCTGTGTTCCTGTTTCCTGTGCTCCTGTTTCCTGTGCTCCTTTGTTCCTGTGTTCCTGTTTCCTGTGTTCCTGTTTCCTGTGTTCCTGTGTTCCTGTTTCCTGTTTCCTGTGCTCCTGTGCTGGGTGTAGACGAGGGGGTGAATGAGAGCAGTGACAGCGAGATGGAGGAGCGTTCCACAGCACACCTGGCACAGGTGAAGATTGACGAGTGGCTCAACTTTAAACTGGACAGAGAGGTAAGGAGGAAGTCCTACAGTATGATTGCGTATTATGGAGACATTGTTGTTTATGTTTAACTGAACTTTGTGCTTCATCGTCTCAGAGTCTGAGACAGTTGCTCCTCAGCCCAGGGGAGTCATTTAAACAGACGGACGTCTGTCTCTCTCAGGTGTAGCAGAGCTGGTGTTGAGGTTCTCTATCTCTCTCTCAGGTGTAGCAGAGCTGGTGTTGAGGTTCTCTATCTCTCTCTCAGGTGGCAGAGCTGGTGTTGAGGTTCTCTATCTCTCTCTCAGGTGTAGCAGAGCTGGTGTTGAGGTTCTCTATCTCTCTCAGGTGGCAGAGCTGGTGTTGAGGTTCTCTATCTCTCTCTCAGGTGGCAGAGCTGGTGTTGAGGTTCTCTATCTCTCTCTCAGGTGTAGCAGAGCTGGTGTTGAGGTTCTCTATCTCTCTCAGGTGGCAGAGCTGGTGTTGAGGTTCTCTATCTCTCTCTCAGGTGGCAGAGCTGGTGTTGAGGTTCTCTATCTCTCTCTCAGGTGGCAGAGCTGGTGTTGAGGTTCTCTATCTCTCTCAGGTGCAGCAGAGCTGGTGTTGAGGTTCTCTATCTCTCTCTCAGGTGTAGCAGAGCTGGTGTTGAGGTTCTCTATCTCTCTCAGGTGGCAGAGCTGGTGTTGAGGTTCTCTATCTCTCTCTCAGGTGGCAGAGCTGGTGTTGAGGTTCTCTATCTCTCTCAGGTGCAGCAGAGCTGGTGTTGAGGTTCTCTATCTCTCTCTCAGGTGTAGCAGAGCTGGTGTTGAGGTTCTCTATCTCTCTCTCAGGTGGCAGAGCTGGTGTTGAGGTTCTCTATCTCTCTCTCAGGTGGCAGAGCTGGTGTTGAGGTTCTCTATCTCTCTCTCAGGTGTAGCAGAGCTGGTGTTGAGGTTCTCTATCTCTCTCAGGTGGCAGAGCTGGTGTTGAGGTTCTCTATCTCTCTCTCAGGTGGCAGAGCTGGTGTTGAGGTTCTCTATCTCTCTCAGGTGGCAGAGCTGGTGTTGAGGTTCTCTATCTCTCTCTCAGGTGGCAGAGCTGGTGTTGAGGTTCTCTATCTCTCTCTCAGGTGTAGCAGAGCTGGTGTTGAGGTTCTCTATCTCTCTCTCAGGTGGCAGAGCTGGTGTTGAGGTTCTATCTCTCTCTCAGGTGGCAGAGCTGGTGTTGAGGTTCTCTATCTCTCTCTCAGGTGGCAGAGCTGGTGTTCCAGCTGAGACAGAAGTGGCACAGTCTGTTCCTCCGGAGGATCCGCTGCCCGTCCAAACCCTGGTCCCAGCTGGACGACGCCACGCTGCGCGCCCTGGTCTCGGTGAGCGCTCACACACTCCGTCCAACGCTCACACACTAACGCTCACACACACTCCATCCAACGCTCACACACTCTCCATCCAACGCTCACACACTCTCCGTCCAACACTCACACACTCTCCATCCAACGCTCACACACTCTCCATCCAACACTCACACACTCCATCCAACGCTCACACACTCCATCCAACGCTCACACACTAACGCTCACACACACTCCATCCAACACTCACACACTCTCCATCCAACACTCACACACTCCATCCAACACTCACACACTCTCCATCCAACACTCACACACTCTCCATCCAACGCTCACACACTCTCCATCCAACGCTCACACACTAACGCTCACACACACTCCATCCAACACTCACACACTCTCCATCCAACACTCACACACTCCATCCAACACTCACACACTCTCCATCCAACACTCACACACTAACGCTCACACACACTCCATCCAACACTCACACACTCTCCATCCAACACTCACACACTCTCCATCCAACACTCACACACTAACGCTCACACACTCTCCATCCAGCGCTACTGAAATATTCATGACAATCCCTAGGATTTTTAAAATTTTAAGTCAACGTTGATTTTCCACGTGACGTTTTGACGAAGCACGTCCGTTTGTGTGCAGGTGCACAGTATTAACACGGTAGTACCATGTTAATATCTATATTTATTACTAGGAAATTACCTGCAAATACCAGTAGTTACTAGTACTCGTTACAGTACCTGCGTAGTTACCCCAAAATAGAAGCATTTACATGGTATTACCCTGGTAACCACACAGGTAACTAGTAACTAATGGTAATTGCCATGTTATTACCCTGGTATTACCGTGGTATTACCGTGTTATTACCCTGGTATTACCCTGGTATTACCGTGTTATTACCGAGCTGTAATGCAAAGTGTTAGCAGAGTGTTGGACTGAGCGGTGTCCCAGGTGCTAGGGGCGGAGGAGCAGGCGTCGGGCCTGCAGCAGCCCACCGGGATCGGCCAGCGGCCCCGGCCCATGTGCCCCGACGAGCCACCCCAGACCTCCTCCTGGAGGGCCAACAACAGCCGGAGGACCCCCGGCAACGGAGACGCCCCGGAGACCCCCGACCACTTCCCCCTCCCCCCACACACCGGCCACGACAGGTCTGAGTCACATCAGTCTAATAGCAGGGCAGGTCTGAGTCACATCAGTCTAATAGCAGGTCTGAGTCACATCAGTCTAATAGCAGGTCTGAGTCACATCAGTCTAATAGCAGGTCTGAGTCACATCAGTCTAATAGCAGGGCAGGTCTGAGTCACATCAGTCTAATAGCAGGTCTGAGTCACATCAGTCTAATAGCAGGTCTGAGTCACATCAGTCTAATAGCAGGGCTGAGTCACATCAGTCTAATAGCAGGTCTGAGTCACATCAGTCTAATAGCAGGTCTGAGTCACATCAGTCTAATAGCAGGGCTGAGTCATATCAGTCTAATAGCAGGGCAGGGCTGAGTCATATCAGTCTAATAGCAGGGCTGAGTCATATCAGTCTAATAGCAGGGCAGGTCTGAGTCACATCAGTCTAATAGCAGGGCTGAGTCATATCAGTCTAATAGCAGGGCAGGTCTGAGTCACATCAGTCTAATAGCAGGGCTGAGTCATATCAGTCTAATAGCAGGTCTGAGTCACATCAGTCTAATAGCAGGTCTGAGTCACATCAGTCTAATAGCAGGTCTGAGTCACATCAGTCTAATAGCAGGTCTGAGTCACATCAGTCTAATAGCAGGTCTGAGTCACATCAGTCTAATAGCAGGTCTGAGTCACATCAGTCTAATAGCAGGGCAGGTCTGAGTCACATCAGTCTAATAGCAGGTCTGAGTCACATCAGTCTAATAGCAGGTCTGAGTCATATCAGTCTAATAGCAGGGCAGGTCTGAGTCACATCAGTCTAATAGCAGGGCAGGTCTGAGTCACATCAGTCTAATAGCAGGGCAGGTCTGAGTCACATCAGTCTAATAGCAGGGCAGGTCTGAGTCACATCAGTCTAATAGCAGGGCATGTCTGAGTCACATCAGTCTAATAGCAGGTCTGAGTCACATCAGTCTAATAGCAGGGCAGGTCTGAGTCACATCAGTCTAATAGCAGGGCAGGTCTGAGTCACATCAGTCTAATAGCAGGGCAGGTCTGAGTCACATCAGTCTAATAGCAGGGCAGGTCTGAGTCACATCAGTCTAATAGCAGGGCAGGTCTGAGTCACATCAGTCTAATAGCAGGGCAGGTCTGAGTCACATCAGTCTAATAGCAGGGCAGGTCTGAGTCACATCAGTCTAATAGCAGGTCTGAGTCACATCAGTCTAATAGCAGGTCTGAGTCACATCAGTCTAATAGCAGGGCATGTCTGAGTCACATCAGTCTAATAGCAGGTCTGAGTCACATCAGTCTAATAGCAGGGCAGGTCTGAGTCACATCAGTCTAATAGCAGGGCAGGTCTGAGTCACATCAGTCTAATAGCAGGGCAGGTCTGAGTCACATCAGTCTAATAGCAGGGCAGGTCTGAGTCACATCAGTCTAATAGTCACATCAGTCTAATAGCAGGGCAGGTCTGAGTCACATCAGTCTAATACGCAGGGCTCGGCCATGAGATCCAGACAACAGCACATCGCAATGGGGTTTTCCCACGATACTGTAATCGATTTTCCGAGTTACTGTATCAATACATTATAAAGACACACAAGAAGAATATACAGAGCAAGGCAGGGAATACACATGGATATATATATATATATATATATACACATGGATATATATATATATATATATATATATATATATATATATGTACACATGGATATATAGATATGCATGAAGGATATAATTCACTCATTCACTCCTCCCATCTCAGGTCGTCCTCCAGGCTGTCCCCCGCCCCCCTCCACACCACAAAGCCCCAGGGCTCCTCCTCCCTCCTGTCCAGACCCTCCTCAGACGACCACTCCTCCGCCAGGTCCACCGACTCCTACAGCACCCCCTCCCCCACCTCCTCAGCGAAGGTACCGCCCGGCCCCGCCCGGCCCCGCCCGACCCCGCCCGGCCCCGCCCGGCCCCACGCGCGCCTCTAGTACTTTGTGCTGAATGTGCGTGAAAGGAGAGTGTATCTAGACCAGGCTTTCCTTTATCCGCTAATTACCGTGAGAAAACCTTTTTACCCAGAAAATTACTTGAAGTCCAACATTTAAATATCTATATAGAGCCCTCACCTTATATACCGTAGAGCCATAACCCCTGAAGACTGAACCATGTAAAAATGGCAGCTGTTTTTTTCAATCCACAAAATGGAACTGAGATTATAAGGACAATGTTGTTTTTTCTGAATCCGTCTGTTCTAATGTCAGCATTACACAAATTAAATAGCAGCAAAGTTGCAGGTCCAGATGCATTTGGTTTTAACCCCCAGGGTTGGTTCCCTCGTTCACCTTGTTATGTTACGTTAATGTTCGATGACGTAGTAGTGAACCTGCCTGAACGTTTTGTTTATGTGAAGTCAACACAGGACATGGCTTTTGTTCTATGAAATTGGGTGATTGCTTTTAGGAAAAGTTTGAAATGATGCAAAGAGACAAAATCTCTAAAACCAGGTACATTTTTTAATTAGGAGGGACAGTGTTAGAATCCAGTGTGTTGATTGACAGTTAACAGACTTCTATTGGCAGTTGGGATCAGCACCAACAACCCTGGTTTTATGTGTTGATGTTGATGACAGTATGTTTAAAGGTGTGTCCCTCAGACAGGAGTGCAGGAAGCCATAGCAACCATACGCTTGGAAGCAGGGGTTCATCTTTCTCTGTCCAGGACAGAAATGTTTACTTTACTCTTTACTCAGCTGAACTGATTTGTGAACCTTTTTGTAAGTTTATTTAAAGACATAATAGTTGTATTCCGTTTTTTGGATATTAAAGGGGGGTTAGGAGAATGTGAAGTTGTTAAGGAGAGTTAATATTTACAACAGACTAAGTCTGTTCTTTTGAGCCATTTTTATGGTTGTATTAATGCAGTAATAAATGCAGGTTGTTGCATCACACCCACGTTGTAGTGTTTGCTCAGTGCCTGTTTCAGACGGAAAGACGTGAAACACCTTAACAGTGCAAGAAAAGATTTATTTACTACATATTTACATTCTGCCCACCTGTCAGTGGGTTATACAATGCATATTTGAATTGAAGCATTATAAATGACAGTTCTGTCGATGTTACTGAGGGCGCCCTCTGCTGGAGGCGTGTAGCATCCGCAGCAGCAGGTCTGGGGCGGCGCTCTGCTCGCTGGCCGGCCGGCGGCTACTTTCCTTTTTTTTCCAATCTCGTTGTTTTGTCAATGTTCATATATCAAGAATCAGGTGACAAGAGTCCATGATTGAGGAGGGGCAGCATGTGGTCCTGGTGTGGTAACCTCTCTGCAGCAGGAGAGCAGTAGAAGAGACTGGCTGGTAGGCAGAAGCACAGTGGTGTTGTGGATCCTTTTACAGGGGGCTCTTGCAGGGGCCTTCTCTGCGGGGGGCTCTGGGGAAGGCTTGTGGATGCAGACTGCACTGATGGAGGTACACACTCTCTCTGTGTTCCACCTGGGCATCGACCTCTGGTCCGCTCTCATCAATGAACTCCACCTGCGACAAGACACATTATTCCAGAGTGACTGGGGTGTCATTCAGTGTGTGTGTGTGTCCCAAGCTGGCTGCATGCCTGCATGAGAAAACTATGAATGTTACAGCTTATATATTGACACCATAGGAATCCTGAGAACTTGCAGAACATTTCTATGTATAATATGTCTGTATAGATTAAACACTGTATCTTCTGCCCTGACCATGTGTAATAGTAGCCTACACAGCTCAGACAGAGAACTAAACATACTCCAATAAACACCTGAGACGGCAGTGACAGTATAGGTGCCTTTACTGAAGCCTTTTTGTGAAACTGCAACATAAGAATGAGACAACAAACAACCATATGAATATACATGAAAACGCATGAGACAATGCAACTGATAATTACATGACATGAATGCATCCTAATTAAATGTTCCATGTGACAAGATACACACCAAATGAACCACCAAACTACCAAGACACAACACTTAATATCAATAATAATCTCTACACAATACAGGTAGCTAACGGCAGGGCTAGGGTTAACAGCTAGCTAGTAACGTTGCATTGCTAGCATAAACAACAGCTAGAGTGGCTATAACATACTAAAACAAACAAAACTGACATCTTATCACAACAATCCAAGCAATAGACAAATAAATATCCTGTTGCTACTTACAGACTGGTCCAAATCAAGGGCGAAATCAAGAAGAGAAAGAACACATGAAATTCTCCAACTCTGTTTCTCTGTCAAAAACGGAGACTCCACTGACTGACCGGAAGTTCAGATAGATAATAACATCCACCAGTAGGTGGCGCCCAAACCATGCAATTTAGCCACAGGGACCAGAATACTGTAGGCATGGCGACAAGTTAGAAAAAGGGTTAACATGCAAAATTAGCAGCTCAAAAGTTAGTGCGGCACCATATGTCTCAATTGGGAGCGCAGTTGCCGAACAAATCGTCATACAGTGAAAACTATAAGTCACACGGCTTAGAAACTTACATTGTACGAATCAGCACAGTTATGGGAACGTTTCGATATATAATATGTGTATGAGCTGTTAAAACTGTAGGCATAGCAACAAGTTAGAAAAAGAGTAAAAATGCAAAATTAGCAGCTCAAAAGCTAGAGTGCAGCGCCATACGTTTAAATGGGGAGCGCAGTTGCCGAACAAATCATCATACAGCGAAAAGTATAAGTCACACAGCTTAGATACTTACATTGTACGAATCAGCACAGTTGTGTGAAAGTTTTGATGTATAATATGTGTGTGAGCTTTCAAAACTGTAGGAGTGCCAGCAGTTTACAAAATGTGTAAATATTTTCAAAGCAACAGCTGCCACCACTCTAAAAGCATAATGATACTGAACATTCCACCAGCAGTTTCAATGGCACAAAAATTACTATTAAAAGTTAAATTACTAAAAAACTATAAAAAATATCAAAAATCTGAATACATCCGTTAAAGAGCTAAACATCGTGAACATTTTAAAATTTGAATGAAGTTTCTAGCACAAAGTATGAAGAAGTTATAAAGGTGACAAAAAACGGGGAGAATAATAATAATAAAGAAATAGTGGGAATATCACAAGGCCAGCAGGATATCCTCCCGACACACCGCCTTCTCCACCAACTGATCCAGCTGCGTGCGTTTGGGCATGGTGGCGTAGTCCTCCTCCCTGGCCACACTCCTGCCCTCACACAGCGGCCTCCCCCGGGGCCCCGGCCAGGCCTGGGCCCACAGTTGCTCCGTAGGCCCAGCTGAAGGGGCAGGAGGTAGGCGTGCACCTGCTGCTTTGGCATTAGGGGAAACCCTGGCTAAAAGGCGGGCACATCGCCCAAGCAGGCGGCTGGTCATGGAGGAACGCAGGGGAAGCAACCCAAAGACCAGAGAAACACCTGCTCACAATGCAGCAGCTGAGATCACCATCACCTGAGAGAGACAGAGAAAGAGAGAGAGAGAGAGAGAGAGAGAGTGGACAGAAATGAGATAGGAGGGGAGTAGGTGGAGGAGAAGGGAGAGGCAAGAACACAAAGAGAGAGAGATGGGGATATGAGTTGAGCAGATACTCTGACGCATGAGAGCTATAGCTATACGGTATAACCAGGCTCAGATTCCAGGCTCGAACACAAGGAGAACATGCAAACTCCGCACAGAAAGGCCCAGAGAGCTTCTCGCTGTGAGGTGACAGCACATGAGCGATTTGGGGGTTCAGTGTCTTGTTCAAGAACACTTTGGCACACTGCCGGGAGCTGAGATCCAACCGGGGACCTTCCAATCTCCAGCCGGCTCCTCTACCTCCTGCACATCAATGAAAGTAAAACATAACAGCTGTTCTACCTCCCGAGCTACATCTCATTCACCCATTCACACACCAGTGGCGGCAGCTGCAACATTACCTCCTGAGCCACAGCCATCCATGAACGTATTTCATGTAGTTCACGTAGTAAAAAATATTTGTATATAACATTTGTCATTCATATTTGACATCATGAGATATCAAATTAATAGTCCAATGCACCTTAGTTGCTACACTGCTACAGCTTGTAGGCTATCATTTCGGTTCATAACCGACCAGACTCCGTGATCATTCCTCACTTTAAATAAAATCTTGACACCTAGCTATAACTAGATTAGCCCTAGTCCAGGGCCCTGAACCAGTGCTATAGCTAGATATGTATTTACTCGCTAGCATCAAGCTAAGTAGCGATACGTTTATCCATAAACTAGTTTTAACCATACTTTGCCCCGTCAAGCTCATAGTGTCGAATGAATGCTTCTGGCTGCTGTCATGAAGCAAATTTCTGACCTTGTGGCTTGTCAAGCAGGTAGACGCTGCACTTATGAAACGCACAAGATCAATGAATGCCCTATATCCTATGTCAAGAGACAAACGCAAACATGTATAGGCACACGTTACACATGCAATCTCAAACTTCTTTAATTTTACCTTTTTAGATTAGACTGTGAGAGTCGGCGACATTCACATGGAGAGCTCGGCTGACAGTCGCAAGAAAATGACGTCATGAGTAGATGTCAAGTGATCTTCGGACGACGCTGTGGTTGGTCAGCTGTAAACTGCTTCTGCAGAATCTGCACTGCTGAGTTCTGCGTTTACACACTTATTTTTTAATCTGATTGAAATCAATCCGATTGAAGATTTCTGGGAACTGGTAATATGGAATGTGATATACATACATACATACATACATTGTGCTGTTTATATGCACCAACGCATGTAGATGTAATCGGAAAAACTATGTGACGTGCGCACGTAGGCAGGAGTGTGTGAGTTACTATGGTTACGGAAGCACAAGCAACAATGGATATCTATCGTATGTCTGTTCAGCACACGGATGTATTGGTTCATCGCATTATTTGCTGTCGTTGTGATGCTCTTAAAGAAGCAACAGCTTGATAACTGTCCTACTGGACGTTTTGTGGACTTGTTGTAAACAGGTCGTTGCACTGTCCCGTCTAGACGTCATACGTCTAGCTAGTCCTTTCACCGTCCAATGTTGTCTCCATGTTATGCACCATAAGACCGAAGAAAATGTCAAGTATATAAGTTTGAAAACCTACATGGCAATAAATGAATTCTGAATTTGATTCCTTGTTATGTTTTTTTTTTTTTTACTGTCTATGCGTCCGGTAATGTTCAGTTCTGCGTTTGGATTAAAAACAACTGTGGTCCAGTTCTGCTTGGAAGCTATTTGCTCGCCATTCATGTAGCCTACGTCTCATTTTACGGAGAGGATGCGCAGAAAGAACGCAGTCAGAGTGTTTAATCGTTACAGGATACTTGATCGTTTTATGAAAAGCTTTAAACTACCCCTCCTTTGGAATTGTTTATTCGGATTGAGGTGTGAAGGAGGTGACTTATTTATGAAACCCACCAGTCAGACGCAGGACGGGGGGCTTTATCTGCATATCACCCAGCATGCACTGCCTGTGGGTGAAGGGAGGTTGATAGGACTGAGGGATTTTAAGCAGGAGACGTAGCTACAGAATATACTAAAGAGAACACTCAAGTGGATATCTTGATGCATAGCAATATGCTACCTTTTGGTTAGAAGTATCTTTAGGGTCTCTGGGGAGGTTTTGATGGGTACCCACCCATTTTTCGGTTACTCAAATAGGTACCCTATATATAGAGTGTGGGTAGTCTGTCTATTTGTGCTTGCTAAGGCAGCACGTATACTAAAATTGGAACGATACATAGAAGATTAGCATGGCCAACTCGCGCAGGCAAGGCAATATGCACATTGTTCTAGTCTGGCCCCCTGCGACCCCCTGCGGCCTCCTGAGCGGCGCCGTTGATATAGGGGTTCACTGAATATCACTGAAGTGATCTATCAAGAACTGATGAAGTTTACACACTTGGCCTTTAAGATAGCACGACATATTCAGTGAGCCATAGGGCTCCATTGTAATCGCCAAGGTAGAGATCCAAGGTCGCCGGTTCAATCCCCACCTCCAGTGAGCCATAGGGCTCCATTGTAATCGCCAAGGTAGAGATCCAAGGTCGCCGGTTCAATCCCCACCTCCGACGCAAAATGTCCAAGTGTCCTTAACAAGACGCTGAACCCCAAATTGCTTGTGGGTGGCTCTCAATTGACTCCCCTGACTAAATAAAGGTTTCCATTCAATACCAAGACATTTCCACCAGCTAGTTATAGCTATGAACTATCTATTCTATGAATGAATTGAAAATCAACACATTATAAGTTAACAAACAAACATGATATAGGGTGTATGTTACACACTTGGCCTTTAAGATATCAATACATATTCAGTGAGCCATAGGGCTCCATGCCCAAGTGTCCTTAGCAAGACGCTGAACCCCAAATTGCTTGTGGGTGGCTCTCAATTGACTCCCCTGACTAAATAAAGGTTTCCATTCAATACCAAGACATTTCCACCAGCTAGTTATAGCTGGCAAATGAACTATCTATTCTATGAATGAATTGAAAATCAACACACAAGTTAAAAAAAGAAACATTTTAATAAAAACAGATATTCACAATAATAACATATATACAATATAATCCAACTCCTTCCTCTTACTTCCTCTTCATCTCCTCCAGCCACTGTTCGACCGTCTTCCCCCCAGACGTCTGAGCACAGAATGTGGTGTTCTTAAAACGGCTGTGCCCCGTTTCTTTTGTTTTAGGCAACCCACACTTTTTGCACCTGTATGTGTCATAGGCCTTGTGCGGCCTGACCTGGGTGGCCTGGGCCTCCTCCATTTTCTTCTTCCTCCAGGCTGTGGTCTTGGGGAGCTGGGGACCTGGAGGAACCGGGGGCACAGGGAGGGCCGTAGCAGGAGGCAGAGGGGTGGTGTGAGGGAGTGGGGCAGGGAGGGCCGTAGCATGAGGCAGAGGGGTGGTGTGAAGGAGCGGGGCAGGGTCAGAGGTGGGCCAGTGTATTGAAACCCTGCCCCTTTGGGGAGCCTCTCCACTCCTGTCCTCTGGCACAGTGAAGAAGGTTTCTGTAGTCTGCTGCTGACGCACTCCACTATCAGCTGGTGGTAAGTGGGCGGGGGCGTCAGCAGCAGGTACCTCCACACTGGGTCTCCATGGCGTTGGGTCCAGGATGGCCCGCTCCTGGTTCCTCTGTTTTTTGTTGTGCCTGCACAAACAGAGCAATAACATTCAGTACACCAATTTATTAAATATATATTAATAACATAGTTTGAATAGTATTGGTTTATTATAAGTACGTACCACTGGCTGAGGGTCAGCTTATTGACCTGAAACAAGCGGATCTCTGTCTTGGCCTGGAGGTCTGGACTGCCGTCGACCAGGTCTTTGATCCTCCGGTAGTCCCGGAGGATGGTCGCCCAGCGGTCCAACCTCACCCCAGCAATGGTCCTGCCGGCAGGGTGGAGGAGACACAGCTCTCTGAAAATGGCCTCCACAAGGCGGCTACTGTCTGGCCACTGAGAAGGCCCTACACCTTGTCCAAGAAGGCAGCTGGATGGAGAGAAAAGGCAAATAAGTAAACAAATGGCTGCTATTGAGTAAAGAAGTAAACAAATGAGTGTTATAAAGTGTGTGACTGACAAAATACAGCTCTCTCTACATACCGCTTCAGACTGTCCACTCCTGGAGTGACAGCCGTCTTTGAGCGACTAGTCCTGAAGCGCCCCTTCACTAGTCGGTCCCGGAACCTCTCAGGGTAGGTCACCGCCTTCTTGTCATCCGGGGTCAGCTTCGCCCAGAGAGCTATGATCTCCAGCACCTTCTGCCTGGAGATCCACGCCTGGTCCCTCAGACTGAGCAGTGCGTGTCCCAGGCGGACCACATGCTGGTACCCCGGCGCTCCATCTGGTCCCAGGAAGTCCTGAGAAGAAAAGGAAATCAACAAGATGATTATTAAAAACCAAATTCAATTTTTTTCAAGGTTCAAGGTAGTTTTATTTGGCACATGTACAGTAATACAGGGTAAAACATGCAGTGAAAGGGGGGTGCTGAGTCACTGTGCATTTCCCTGCATGTCTAGTGTGATCTACAGTAAATCTTACATTGTCATCCTCTGGCGCCGCAGCACCCTCCTGCTCGGGACCGGGCTGTGAGGGAGGCGCTGGACCGGGCTGTGAGGGAGGCGCTAGACCAGGCTGTGAGGGAGGTGCTGGACCGGGCTGAGAGGGAGGTGCCCTGGGTAGAGGAGGCAGGAGGTCTTCCAGGACAATGGTAGGATCTAGATCCTCCTCGTTGCCCAGATCGATCCCCTCGTCGTCCTCCAACTCAAAGTCCTCCTCCCTCACTCCATCAGGCACCTCTGGGTCCCTGGTGAGCTCTTCTGGTTCTTCTCCAATCTGGGAGAGGAGGTAGTCCAGTCCGATGAGCTCACCTGAAACAAAGTACAGAAAGGGTTTATTTACTGGTGTGTGTGTGTTTGTGTGTTCTGTGTAAGAACCTGAGAGAGAGTGCAAGGGAGAGAGAGAATACATACCAGTGTATGGAACAGGGTGCGTGAAGTCCTCAGCTATCTTACAAGCCAACAACTCTTCAGTGAGGGAGTTGATGGCCTGTTTCAGGCGGCCGTCATAGCTGTGGAGGGATGGTCCGTAGTGCCCCTCCACAGCTATCCCAGCCCGGTCCTCATTCCACCTGGTGAGCCCCTCCAGGAGGAAGGCATGGTAGTGGCCCCCCCTCAGGCGAGTTCCTTTAAAAAATGAAACAAGATTTTTTTGTATTAATAAACTCTCACCCAACGTCCAGCCACTGGTTAAGTGAACATGAGCTTAACAACATCTGTTTAAATGTCTGAGTATATACCTGGAATGAACCGGTTCAGGTGGAGGTGAAAGGACTCCAGTGACGACGACCCCCGGGAGCAGCGGAACACAGGCAGGAGGAGCCCTCCCTTCTTCTCCCTGCCTGTCTGGGTGTACATCTGCACGCCGGGGGGATCCTGGATGCACTCCAGGTGACGCCGCTGGCTGTCCCAGATGACCTCAATCTTCCGGTGGTCCAGGAACGGAACGCCCAGGGTGTCGGTGGAGCTCCAGAAGTCCCTGAACAGCTCCTTCAGACGCCGCTCGGTCTCCTGCACCCCACGAGTGCGGCGGCGACAGTGCCTGGCCAGCTCCTTCTTGGAGATGCTGTTGGCCACCTGGGCGTCGCTGATGGGTCCCAGGGAGGAAGCCTCCAGTAGCGCGCGCTTGGCCGCCATCAGCAGGTCTACATCCTCTCTGCACCACTCGAATATGCAGCCTGACATGCGGCTCAGAAACAAGCCGTAGAGAGGATGGCAGTCCGTGGTCACTCCCCCAGCCAGCCGGCAGGTGAAGTGCCAGATGTCCAGCCGGACTGCAAGCTTGTCCCACTGGCTGAACATGGCTGCCGCTTTGCCCGGGCCATGGGCAGAGCAGCAGTCCCGGTCCACATACAGCAGCACGGGAGGTGGGACCCCCGCGTCCTGGTAGCGCTGCTGCAGGCCTGCTGTCATGGGGAGCAGTTCCACTCCCTCCGCCTCTGTCAGGACTGTTATGAGCACCTGCCCCAGCTCGTTGGCCACGTTGGTGGCCCAGGCTGCCCTCCCCTGGAGCTTGCCCGCCAGCTTCTTGGTCACCTAACAACAAACAGATGTATAACATAGGGATGACATTAATATATCTATATTTCACAGGGATACAATTCATGTTTTCATTCTGCCATTCATTGTTACCTTCTTTGTGGAGTCCATCTTCAAGATGGATCCATACACGGAGGTGATCCGGGCCTTCATCTCCTCCATCCTGGGCACCAAATCAGCAGCGCGGACGGTCAGCAGCCAACGGGGTGAGGGCACAGGGATCATGGGAATCGGAGGCAGGACGGTTCTCACCGCAGCACCCGGGACAGCAAACTTCTTGCAGGTGCTGAGGTAGAGGATGGTCTGGGCCTTCCAGCGCTCGCTGTGCTGCTCCCTGATCTGGTTGTACAGCCTGGTGGTGCTGTTCCCCAGAGTCCTCTCCCTCATCAGCTTCAACACCTTTATGTCACAGGCCAGACTGATGGAGAGATGGGCAGATAAGACAATCATTAGTTATAGGATAACTTGAATCAGCAGGGCTTTTTTTTATAATCTATTTTGCATAAAAGCTGTGTGTCTACTCACTGGTAGGTAAGAACAGCTGGAAACAGGCTCCTGCGTCCGGGCTCCAGCTGATCCAGGGTGTCGAGGGACCAGGAAGTGTACTTCTTGGTACAGCGTCGGCACTCCAGGTACTCCGTAGCCAGGAAGTACCACCCTTCCAGGTCCAGGACCTTGCGCACAACTTTATAAAGGCCACAGCTTGTGAGCGCATGCTCCTTGCACGGCCGACTGCAGGACTTCAGGGCGTGGTTCTTGCAGTCTGGCTGGGTGCACACAAACTTGTAGGCCCACAAGCGGTACGGCATCCACAGGCAGAGCGGGCGGAGGAAGAACCCATCTGGAGAAGCCGGAGGTTGGTGGAAGATGTTGGGCAGCGGAGGGGGGTGATACCAGAGGGTCAGGTCGCTCTTGATGACCGCTTTCCCACTGGCATCGTCTTTGAAGAGCGCCTTGCTCACCCACTGGTGCTGCTCTTTAGGGAGGGTTTTAATCCACCCATCAGGCAGAAGAACCTGTGAAAGAGAGAACACATTAGGTTCAGCTCTGTGTGTGTGTGTGTGTGTGTGTGTGTGTGTGTGTGTGTGTGTGTGTGCGTTTGTGTGTGTGTGTGTGTGTGCGTGCGTGCGTGTTTGATTACCTCTTTGTGAGTGACAGGCGGAGGCTGTGGCCTGATTCTCAGTCTGTCCAAGGCTAGGGATGGAGGAGCTGGCAGGGTGGTGGCGGTTGGAGGAACAACCTGTGAAAGACATTAGGTTATTACAAATTATTATTGTTATTAATAATAATAATAATAATGATAATAATAACAATAAGAATGATTGATTACCTCTGGCTCAGTGATGACCTCTGGCTGAGCAACAGGCCTGTCAGCCAACAACAAGGATGTTGGAGCTGGAGCTACACAGTTAATAAAACAAAGGTTAATCTACCATAATATTGCACAAGAGTTTAACTTTAACACAATACTTTAATTTGGTACAGAATTGCATTAATGTATTACTACAATGCAGTGTGCAAAGAGTTGAATTGAAATGATTGCAGCCAAATAGCAAAGTAAATAGTGGAAGCCTTTTTGCTTTCGCAGTTCGAATGCAGCGCCAGCGCGCGAGGAGCTCACTTAAGGGCGGGACCAGACGCGCCGATTGGCCGAGCAAACATTGGAACCATTAGAACAGCCAATGGCGCTCTGCGGCAAACATTGGGACAGCCAATGAGGGCGGGCGCGGCAACATTGGAACCAGAACATTACATATTCCAGAGGGAAGCAAAAAACAGTTTCACCTGGGGGCCAGAAAAGTGAGCTGTAAAAATTCTTCCCTGACCTCTCTCAACGAGACAATTGAACAAGCTCCTGGAAAATGTCTATTGGCTAAGAACATATACAGAGCAGTAAACATGGGCTAGATACTTTATAAGAGAGACATGATTAACAGGAGAGTAGTAGAATAGTTACAGAGAAGTTGCCTACATGGTAGGCCATTATGTGTTAGCTATCCCTGTAGTCTCTAATATGTACGCAGAGCCATAAAAGCAACACAGATATTAAAACAACGTGCCAGTTGCAGTGCAACCAGCATCTGTATACAAATCTTAATATACACACTGTGCATAACAGGATATACACCAAAGTATACAGAGGATTCACAAGCAGGCTGGAGGCTGCCTTTCTGTGTCTCTCGGTCCTGGCAAGTAATTGTAGGCTAGACTGAAAAGGTACATCGTGTGCAGTCAAGGCCCCAGCGAGAATTGAACTCGCGACCCCTGGTTTACAAGACCAGTGCTCTAACCACTGAGCTATGGAGCCTCACCTATCAGATGTGAAGGATACTGTCCACTACAGATGGCACACCTCAATGCAGAGGCCACACCTATGTCGTTTCAACACTCTTTTGTTTGAACACCTATAGTCACAATCCCTCAAAGTAGGCTGGACAAGAGCAACATGTCAGGTATAGAAGGAAAGCTTCTTTTTTTTTTTTTAAGACTAAGTGATTCAGATTTTTATTCAGCCAAGTAAGCTTGCACCTATGAGGAATTTGACTAGGTCTGTTGGTGCATGATAATAAACGTAAGATTCAGATAATAACAAAACATTCAATATCTGTTTATTAGCCATGTATATGGTTCACACATACTAGGAATTTAACTAGCCCTTCTCAGGATCTGTGAGTGCGCTGATGACGTAGCATCTGCTACCACAGTCCTTTCTACCACCATAGGAAATTCTGACTTTTAAATAGTCGCCAAGTTGGCGGCGCTTGGCGCTCATATTTAAAAGTGTCAAATAAACATTTCAAAGCCACTCACCAAAGCAGAAATTCCTATTCTAACAAACGATGGGTTTTGAAAGCTCGGCGCTACCGGCATCGTCATTATTTTTCGAGGTAGTTTCGAGGGGGGGGGGGGCAGCTGTGGAGAGGTCCATGCCCCTGCTGGGGGGAGGTGAGGGGGCTGGGTTGATGCAGCTGTTGAATGTGGGGGGGACCCATTGTTTTTCAAACCTGCAGTGGAACTCGTTCAGTGTTATGTAAGAACAAGACAGGACAGTGGAAAATAAAATAGTGAAACGTACAAATAGGCTATAAACATAGTTATTACTTTTATGGTGTACATTGGATTTGGAGATCAAACTATGGCTTTCTGGCCTGGTGGATTTTTTTTCTTTCACTCTGATTAAATCGGGTGACGTAAGAGAGGCAAAAGACAAGAGAACAGCACAAAGAACACCAGTGCTGGGATTAGAAACTATTGGTCATGAACCTGTGTCAAGGTAAACAATTAGGGAGAGGGCACTTCCTTATTTAATGGGTAAAGTGCATACAGTAAGTGAAAGAAAATGTCTGGTTAGCAATTGAACACGTTTATTTATAACAATGAAGCAGCATTGTCCTGCTATTTGCTTTATCTCAGATTGAACAAGAGTGGTGTGTTTCAACTAAGTGAGGCGTGCATGCCAGTACTTCAACACATATTAACTGACTGGGAACTGTATACAGTTACTTATATTCTAACTGCAACTGTCAATATGACTCATGGATGTATTATATAAACTGGATACAGCCACTCCATTCACTGGCCGCTATCAACAATGAAGCCCTATTGAACCGCGCCATCTTGGCAAAATTTGTAGTCATTTGACTATTTCCGGTGACTTTTGACTTGCGCAGTTGTGCTTTTCTGGCCTTCCGGTGACTTTTGACTTGCGCAGTTGAGCTTCTCTGGCCGACGCGCATCCACGAAAAAGTTCACATTTATCTGAAATGTAGACGCGCGTTCCCGGCTCTCTCTGCTCTCCCCGCTTTGATTTAGCAATGAAAACCGGCTTGCATATTAACCTGTTTTTGTCAAATATATCAATTGGAGAAATTATTTTTTGATCCTGGCATCTTAGTTTTAACAGGTTAAATATAATTGAACATGTTTTGTTTGCTAGTAGATGGTATTCATTCCGTTCGCGATAACGTTATTGCAGCCAGGCTAAATTCCTCCAGGGAGTCAGTGACAGGCGAGTTGAAGAGCTTCACTCCCCGCCAGCAGGAGCATTGGCCGCGGCTACCGCATCTTGGATAACCCGCTGAGTTCCTGGCTGCTATTTCACATTCGCCCTTGATCAATCCCAATACCGATCCATGGTAACAATGAATCAATCGTTCAGATCAGATCGGAAGTGCTGCATGCATGTTACAACATCATTGTTAGCTTTATTAACATAACCATAGCCTACATTTATCTCTCTAACGTTAGGCTATCCATCTTACACCAGTCGGCCATTCGATAAATGGAAGCGGTGAACGCCAACGTTGACTGAAAACACCCAAACTCAGTGTATCGTTTCATCTTCATGCTACACATCAACTCCTTTACATTGTATGTGAATAAATTTGGTTATTTGGCAATTTGGTTTGGAAATGCTCCCTATTTCTGAGGTCCCAAGGTTGGTGAGTATGGCAAGCTATAAGCTATTAATACAAGCATACCGCTCAAAAAGGGCTTAATACATACAACAAACTGATCAGGCTAATCATTTTTTAATGAAAATGACCACAAGACAACCTCCTGTGCATAGTTGAAATGGTAGTGGGATACGGTGATAAACTGGAGTGATCATTTGACAGCAATTATTAGCCTTTTCCAGGAATGGACAGAAATGGGATATTTTTAGAATAACAGGAATTTATTCACATACAATGTAAAGGAGTTGATGTGTAGCATGAAGATGAAACGATACACTGAGTTTGGGTGTTTTCAGTCAACGTTGGCGTTGACCGCTTCCAGCTATCGAATGGCCGACTGGTGTAAGATGGATAGCCTAACGTTAGAGAGATAAATGTAGGCTATGGTTATGTTAATAAAGCTAACAATGATGTTGTAACATGCATGCAGCACTGCCGATCTGATCTGAACGATTGATTCATTATTACCATGGATCGGTATTGGGATTGATCAAGGGCGAGTGTGAAATAGCAGCCATGAACTCAGCGGGTTTTCCGAGATGCGGTAGCCGCGGCCAGAGCTCCTGCTGGCGGGGAGTGAAGCTCTTCAACTCGCCTGTCACTGGCTCCCTGGAGGAATTTAGCCTGGCTGCAATAACGTTATCGCGAACGGAATGAATACCATCTACTAGCAAACAAAACATGTTCAATTATATTTAACCTGTTAAAACTAAGATGCCAGGATCAAAAAATAATTTCTCCAATTGATATATTTGACAAAAACAGGTTAATATGCAAGCCGGTTTTCATTGCTAAATCAAAGCGGGGAGAGCCGGGAACGTGCGTGGACGCGCGTCGGCCAGAGAAGCTCAACTGCGCAAGTCAAAAGTCACCGGAAATAGCCAAGTGACTACAAATCTAGCCAAGATGGCGCGGTTCAATAGGCCTTCACTTTAGATTTCGAATCCTGGGGGCTTGATATGACTGTACTTTCACACTGTGTACTGTACCAACTACACAGAAGCTGAACAGCGCCCACATTCTTGATTCGGATCAAAACATGTGCTTATTAAATATAGGCCCCAGCGAGAATTGAACTCGCGACCCCTGGTTTACAAGACCAGTGCTCTAACCACTGAGCTATGGAGCCTTGGCTGTTGCTGTGCGAAGGACTACTATCACTCTATCATACCTAACCAATCAAGTTTTGTATGCATAAGGAGCCTAGAACACACCCGGCTCGATTCCGATACCAGAGTGCGCGGTGTGGTAGAAAAATTGCCAAATGACAAGCAAATGGAGGTGTTATTGGGAGTAGTGGAGGGGCTGCGCAAAGAAGTGAAAACATTAGAGTACGGTGCAGTCAATGAGGCCTCACGATAGGACAACTCCCTCTGTGCACTCTGGCGCGGGTGCTCCACGCGCACAGAACAGCTGGGGTCCCAGTTAGGGAGATGTGTGGAGATGTGGGAGTGTGAGTGTAACCGCCATCTACGGCGAGACTGCCTGTACCTACAGGGAAACTAGAGGGTACGGTCAAATGCCCACCCCCCTCTTTTTCCCTGGACTGGCCTTGCGCAACCAGAAAGGGTCGGGAATGTACCTCCAGGCTAAAATAGGTGGGTCCGATTCCCATGTGTTAATTGATACAGGGGCTGATGTCTCTATTATCCCCAAATCAATATGGGGTCACTAATTGGGGTGGGGAGTTAAAAGAGTATGTTGGTGCCGCTCTGGTCACAGAATTTCTGGTGGCTGATGTCCCAACTTCAGATATTTTGCTGGGATCTGACTTCCTGTCCAAATTTGGGGCTGTCGTTGATTTAGGTAACCAATGTTGCCGCCTAATGGGTAAAAAGCTACCGCTAATTTCAGCCTCAGACATAACAACGCCCCATCTCGTTACTGTACACACCAACACTATTGTGCCACCCCGAAGTGAGTTCATAATTTCTGGGGCTGTTAAGGGGCTCAGTGAGGGGTGTGGGACTGGTATGCTGGAGCCGTCAGATTCTCTATCTAAACACTGTGCTGTGTTCGTAGCCAGAGTCGTCTGTAATGTGAACCAGTGTGTGGTGCCCCCTAGAGTCATCAACGTTACTGAGGACCCCCTAACCTTAAGACAAGGCATGAAAGTAGGCACGTTGTTTACAGACATAACTGTCTTGGATGATGTGGCTGAGGGTGGAGGTGCCTCCAAAACACACCCCTGGTCTAGTGATGCCTTGTTGAAGGAGTTTGGCTTAGGAGAGAAAGGCTTAACCCCTGCTCACCTCAAGTCTGTTCATGGCCTCCTACAGAGGCATGCTGGTGTTTTCAGCACCGGTGACACTGACCTGGGTAGAACTCACCTCACAATGCATCAAATTGATACTGGTTATGCCAAGCCCATCAAGATGGGGCCACATAGAGTGCCCCTCCGTATTCAGCAGGAGGTTTCCGATCACATTAAACAGATGCAGGAAAATGGGATCATACGCCCCTCATGTAGCCCGTGGGCCGCACCTACAGTATTGTACCAGTGCGCAGGAAGGGGGGTGCACTTAGATTGTGTGTTGATTACAGAAAGCTTAATGATGTCACAGCCAAAGATGCATATCTCCTTCCCAGAATCGACGACGCTTTAGATAGCTTGGCCAACGCTACTCTATTTTCCACCCTCGACCTGGCCAGTGGTTGCTGGCAAGTCGAGGTAGACCCCAAAGACAGGCCTAAAACTGCATTTTCTACTAGGCAGGGGCTATTTGAGTTCAACGTTTTGAGCTTTGGCTTATGTAATGCACTTAGTACCTTTCAAAGGCTCATGGACCTGGTACTAGCAGACCTATAATAGGCAACGTGTTTAGTCTACTTGGACGATATCATTGTCTTTGGTCGTACATTCCCAGAGCACCTCAGTCGGTTGGATGAGGTTTTGTCCAAGTCAGGTGCAGCTAACCTGAAAGTTAAGCCATCTAAGTGTGATCTTTTTGCTACCCAAGTCAAGTACCTAGGCCATATTATATCAGCCGAGGGAATCAGGACAGACCCTGCCAAGGTAGAGTGTGTGCATGAGTGGCCGGTACCAAAAAATCAGACGGAGGTAAAGAGCTTTATTGGTCTAGCTTCCTATTATAGACGGTTTGTAAAAGGCTTTGCGGACATAGCGTGCCCCTTGCACCAGCTGACTCAGAAGGGTAAGAGATTTGGGGAGATGACTGCCAGCAGGCTTTTATGCAGTTAAAGTCCTGTCGGATTACGGCCCCAGAAGAGGTTTGTGCTAGATACTGATGCTAGTGATGTTGGAATTGGCACAGTTTTGTCACAGGAGTATGGGGGGGCAGAGCACGTAGTAGCCTATGCCAGCAGGGCGTTGAATAAGGAAGAGCGCATGCCACCACGAAAAAGGAGCTATTGGCTATGGTGACGTGTACCAAGTTCTTTAAACATTATTTGTTGGGAAAGGAATTTGTCCTGCGCACTGACCATGGCTCCTTATGATGGCTGCACAATTTCCAGGGGCTGGATGGACTGTTGGCTCGGTGGGTGGAGCAACTGGCTAGTTTTAATTATAAGATAGTTCACCGCCCTGGAAAACAGCATGTTAATGCAGATGCTGTCTTGACTACCGGCCTTCACCGAGGGTGCTAGTACCCTTAGGTGCTAATCCCTCGACCCAACAGCAGGTACCTCTCATGTCAGTTTGTGCCGTAAGAGCCCAGGAACCGGAGCCCCCTGATTCAGAACTTGGAGATGAACTAGTCCGAGTACAGCAGGACGATGAAGAGATCAGGCAATTCCTTCAGCTTAAAGGGGTAGGGCAGGTGGACCTGCACGATAGGCCAGGGCTAAGCCAATATGCCGCTGTATGGGAACAACTCCAGATACAGGATCACCGTTTAGTCCGTGTCCCACCCGCCCATTCAGATGCAGCTGGAGTACAGGTTGTGTTACCCAAGTCAATGGTCCCTGCTGTCCTAGGCACCTTACACAACACAGTTACTGGAGGGCATCTAGGAGTTCAGAAATTGCAGGCCAAAGTAAAGGATAGATTTTACTGGCCAGGTTGGTTTGGGGATGTCAGGAAGTGGTGCAGAGAGTGTGTGGACTGCGGCTCTTGTAAAGACCAGGGTCGGTCTCCTTGTGCTCCCCTGGTTCAGTCAGTCCCCTCCCGGCCTTATGAACGTATTGCACCTGATGTTCTTGGTCCTCTACCAGAAACCCAGAGAAAGAACAAGTACGTTCTCGTGATCGGCGATTATTTCTCCAAATGGACTGAAGCCTTTCCCATTCCCAACCAAGAGGCCCAGACTATCGCCCGTATTTTGGCAGAGGAGTGGGTGTGTTGATTTGGTGCCCCTCATAGCATTCACTCTGACCAGGGAAGAAACTTTAAGTCTAGTCTGTTTAAGGAGTGGTGTGGGCTATTGGATATCAACAAAACCCGCACATCCTTATCACCCCCAATCCGACGGTCTGATAGAAAGGTTTAACTGTACTTTGTTATCCATGCTGTCCCTGTTCATAGACAATAACCATTCAAATTGGGATGCCTTGTTGATGGCCTATAGAAGTAGTGTCCATGCCAGTACAGGTTTTACACCCTACAAAGTCCTGTTTGGGCAAGAGATAGTTCTGCCTGTTGATGTGATGTTGGGTGTGGTTCATCAACAGGAGGAGCCATCGGGAGGCCAGGATGGTGGGGAAGGGCCAGGGCCAACTTCAGAGTCAGCGCCGCAGAGAGACAACCTGCCAGTCGCAGCAGCTGTCCCTGCTACTGAGGGGCAGGCAGAGGGACCTGCAGCGGCTCCGGCGACTGTGACAGGAGAGAGACTCTCATCAGCGTGGGGGTGTACAGCAACGCCATGAGGGGATGGAACGACCGCAACCACCATCTTCCCAAGACCTGGGTGTAGGTGGTGCCCAGGGGGGCCATGCAGGGAGCCAGACACCAGGGCAGCATCCAGTGACTCTACAGAGAGAGCCTCCCATAGACCCAGGACATCAGAGCTTGTATTCTGGCCGCCCAAGAAAGCCACCTTCATGGTCTAGAGACTATGACATGTCTAGCTCTTAACTCGGGGACGAGTTTTTTCTTTATGGAGGGGAGGAGTGTGATGAACCTGGTGACTTGATGAAATTCTTCTAGCTTATTGGGGGGGGGAGGGGGGGGAGTTTGGAGTGGTATTGTGAGCGATTAGGCTGCCCTCTATGGGAATCCGTGTGCCGCCCCGTTTGTAGTGGTCACGCGTTATTGTATGCAGAGTTGTAGGCCTGCTCTTCTATTGTGTGCCGTGAGTGTACTGTGCCCTATTTGCCTAGTAGGCCTTAGTGTGTGTGGTTTGTGCGTAAACACCGGTTGCAGTGCAGCGGTTACCGGGGTCCCCTCTGGGCCTAGCCATTCACCTATCCCCGTCTTCTGCCCCTTGATCTGTATTTAATAACTTGCCCTGCATTTATAATAAAGGCTCTTTTTTTATAATTGAGTTGTGCTGTGTCCTTGACCTCCGACAGAGCCCTATTGGGCTGGTTTATTACAGTATTTATTATGTATAGGCCTAATAATGTCATGTTCTATACGATATTTGCTGCTATATTAAGTATTTTCTCGTCTATTCAGAGTAATTCATTAGTTTCAGAATGATCTAATTAGGGGCCAGGCAGCGTAGCTGCCGGAACCCTATTGTATTTGCCTATATTATTATTATTCTCCATCTTCCACTGAAGTCTAACTTCTCGTGGACAAAAAATTGCCAAAATTTGCACATAGCTCCAGTACTATACCCAAAGTCCTCAACCTGCATTGTAGGTCAATAAACCTGAAGGTGGCGCTACAGCAACAGTCTAAAGTTTAAAACTTTAAAAAATCATAACAAATCAGGCATAGGTGTTATCACTGTAAAATTACCACGTGAATGTAGTCCCAAGTGAGACAAAACTTTCATCCACTCTGACCTTGCAGGAATTTTGAAGTCCATCACTCAGATTTTTTCATAAACTGTAAAACCTATCAAACCTATCTCCTCCCACATTTTTTGTTCAATTGACACCAAAATTGATATACTGTATCTTCAGACTGTCCTTACCAAAGGATCCTCACAGATTTGTGAAATATGAAAAATTGAGCCCACAGCGCATCAAAATGTTTTACTGTTAACAGTTCTGTATACAGTTCCTACGAATTCTTGCCAAATCAATGTCTGATCATCCTCATAAAAAGTGACAATATCGGCAACATATCCAAGATGTAGTGTGATTTTATTCAGAATTTTGTGTCAAAAAATGATTTTTTTACAGTATTCTGAATTATACCCTCAAACGGTCAATAGAAAAGAACATATCTAAACCTAACTCCTCCCACTTTTTTTCCCCAATTGCAACCAAAATGCACACACTGCATCATCAGACAGCCCACACCAAACGATCCTGACAGATTTTTGAAATATCAAAAACTGAGTGCATGATGCATCAAAATGTTTTACTATTAGCAATACTGTACATTTACTACAAATTCTCGCTCAATAAATGTCCAATGTTCATGAAAAACCAGGGCAAAATTGTCATGAAAGGGGAGAAGTAGTGTGATTTATTTCAGAATTTTATCTCAAAAATTGAATTTTTAAAAATGTTTAATTCTGTCCTTTGAAACCAACACTTCATACTGAGAAAACTACATTACCCACAATCCAACGCAAGCTCCACCAATCGGAGACATCGCTGTTGGCAACCTTACCCAGCCCCCGCCGAGGATTACAATGACTAAATTCATTGATTGGCCACTGACTGAGCACACTGCTGCTGAAGTTAATGTTAAATTATGAAGAAAAGCAAACAAAACCTGTAAAAATGAACATATCTCATCTCATATTTCTCAATCAATTAACACCAAACTTGCTACACTGGATCTTCAGACTGTCATTCACAAACTCATTGACCAGATTGTCATTAAAATTGAGCTTACAATGCATCAAAATGTTTTACAATACACAGTACTGTCAACAGCATTCTCTTTCCTTTGTTGTATATTATGAGACTCTGATCACTTCAGCCACTCATCCACATTTTGAAGGGCATACCATCATTATATGATGCAACTTCTATTGTTATATCCTTTGTTTCAGTGTGTATACTTTAATCAACAAACATATTTTCATGGGCTTTTACATATACCACACGTTCAGTGTTTTATGATGAAACAGATTATAACCTATTATCATACACCCTGGTGACTGGCTTAGTCAATTTGTGAAGCCAAACGTCAGTTGTTGCTAATTAGCTCAGTGAGATAGAGGATGTTGCTTGGTGTCAGAGGTTACAAGTTCAATCCTGAACTGATGCAAAATGAACATTGGAATGTCAACTTTCTTGTTGTCTTCATATTCTCTCGCTTATTGCTCCTAAACTTGCCTGAAATTGCCTGGCCCCGCCTCATCGCTGCGTAGCAGCTTTAATTCCAATTATTATTCTCATTGGTTGGTTTAGTCATGTGCCAGGTTAGAGGTGAGACATTCTGATCGCCATATTGCGCACATGCTGCTACACGGGAAAGCTACACACATGGGGATAAAAGAAGTTAAACCAGCAACCTCTTTCAAAGGTAAATATTTTAATTAGGGTGAACATTTTGATAATTGCAGTGAATATGGAGAGTGAAAAGGCCTAGGCTAATAAACAAAGGTGAATATTTTAATTAGGCTAGTGTTGAACATATTGAGAACATATTGATTACAAACAACCTACATAACATTCCTCTCTCCACTTCTCTGGCTGCCAGCTCAAGGACCTCCCCGGCCGCGAAATTACTTTTTGCAAGAACACCATAGAGTTTAGGGTTAAGGTTAGGGCTAGGGTGAGAGTCGTGTAGGGTTAGGGGTTAGGGGTTAGGGTCTTCCTTAACCCTAAACTCAATGGTGTTATCGCTACACTGGGTTGCGAAACGCGTAGACGCTACTGTGAATAAAAGTAAAGAAAAATGGCTAGTAATGCATGATCATTGAATGTGGGGAGAGCTGGACGCGTTGGACCGTGGGGCGCGTCGGACCGCGGGGCTTTTGAGGCGATCTGTTGTAGCTACAGACTTTTTAAACATTTTCCTGGCGATCATCCGTTTTTACCCCATGTAAGTATTACTTACATGGGGTAAAAAAGTACTAGCGTCATATTTTTTTGACGCTAGTGTTTTTTAATTTATAGTCTACCTTGTGTATACATGTCACAGAATCCAAACATATATCATTTTAATCACAGTTTTAGTGGCTATAATATATCATAATTTTCGTGTTTCATGTTACATAGCACTGAGTGACAGCTAGTCAGATAGCTTAGCCTCCGGTAGGCGCGCTTTCGACCACTGACTGTGATCCAATGCGCCCCACATTCAATGATCACACATTAGGCCTACTAGCCATTTTTCTTAAATTGTATTCACAGTATGAGAAATGGGAAACGTAAGACCGACAGAGGAGTGGCCAGGGAGGTGCTCGAGCTGGCAGCCAGAGAAGTGACAGAATCCCCAGACAGCGCGGATGTTCCAGTTCACGTGCAAATTCGAAGTTTTATTCGTCACGCAACATACCAGTAAAATGAGCAGTGAGATGTTTATCCGCTGGCTCTTACAACGTGCACACTAAGTAAGGTGAAAAAACAATATAACATAACAAAAGAAAACAAGACGGTATATGGACTTTTAATACAAAATGCAAAATATATAGCCTACATGAAAGGGATGGGATGTGCTGAGAGCAGATTCAATTGTACAGTTTAGTTAAATGCATGAGTAGGCTACTTGTGGATCTTGATAGGCCCTATCTATATTATGTAGGCCCATATGATATATTTTAGTTATGGATATTGACGTTTAGTTACAGAATGTAGATGTGTCCATTCTAATGACTATGAATATAATGTGCTGTTGTGCTGAGTCTAGCGTCTGAGTTTAGTGCTTATTTGTTCATTCACTGCCATTTGCAGTGTTTGTGTAGTGCTTTTATTTATCGTAGGACACCACGATGCCTCGTAGAATCATGACTAGAAATGTGAGACGTAGGCTAATTGGAAACGATACAAACATTGTCGTATTTATTATTATTGTTATTTCAAGCCTAGGATGTCTGTAGAATTTATGTGAACGAAATCACCTCGGATTTCTCATAAATTCAGCCCTTGCGAACATGGACGCACTCCAATGCGCGTTCCAGGCAACCCGTAACTCGTTTTTTTCCGACCTCCTACACGTGAAAATGCTCTGGAATGGCAGTCAAACCCGTAACTTCCCACCCGTGAACTCGTACAGATCGATGTACTCCCAGTTGCCGGGTGGGAAGTTACGGGTTTGACTGCCATTCCAGAGCATTTTCACGTGTAGGAGGTCGGAAAAACACGAGTTACGGGTTGCCTGGAACGCACCATTAGCGTAGTATGACCATCCCGATCTAGCGAGCTCACTGCTTCGCTCCGCAATATCGGGGTACTTGCCTTGACAGACAAACACCTTCAGCCAATCAGCGTTCAGCAAAGTTTTGCCAAATCCAGTCGGAAGAACGGCAAAAACTTTCCACTTCTTTTCCACCGAGAAACTTCGCTAGTGCATACTCTTGTTCTTGTTTAAGTGTTTGTGATTAAGTCTATTTCTGCAATAACTGCACTTATATCTGCGTTTACCACTCGTTGCTTCGGGAGCCGCCATGTTTGTTTAGCGAGCGGCAGGGACACTAACCAATCAGGGGCTGCTTTCCACTGTGGTACGGAACAGCAGTTAAAACGCAGTCCCTGATTGGCCCGGTATGGTCTGGATTTTGGGATAATCGCGAGAACGGGATGAGTACCAGGCTAGCAAAAGGCCACAGAATATCCTGCTTTGCTGCTCACTTGCACTACTACTAAATTTAACAAAACAATGAAAAATTGGTAACGCTTCACGATTGTGCGTGTCATCTCTGCGCGAGTCGGCCATGCTAATCTTCTCTGTATCGTTCCAATTTTAGTATACGTGCTGCCTTAGCAAGCACAAATAGACAAGGTACCCACACTCTATATATAGGGTACCTATTTGAGTAACCGAAAAATGGGTGGGTACCCATCTAAACCTCCCCAGAGACCCTAAAGATACTTCTAACCAAAAGGTAGCATATTGCTATGCACCAAGATATCCACTTGAGTGTTCTCTTTAGTATATTCTGTAGCTACGTCTCCTGCTTAAAATCCCTCAGTCTTATCAACCTCCCTTCACCCACAGGCAGTGCATGCTGGGTGATATGCAGATAAAGCCCCCCTTCCTGCGTCTGACTGGTGGGTTTCACAAATAAGTCACCTCCTTCACACCTCAATCCGAATAAACAATTCCAAAGGAGGGGTAGTTTAAAGCTTTTCATAAAACGATCAAGTATCCTGTAACGATTAAATACTCTGACTGCGTTCTTTCTGCGCATCCTCTCCGTAAAATGAGACGTAGGCTACATGAATGGCGAGCAAATAGCTTCCAAGCAGAACTGGACCACAGTTGTTTTTAATCCAAACGCAGAACTGAACATTACCGGACGCATAGACGGTAAAAAAAACAAAAACATAACAAGGAATCAAATTCAGAATTCATTTATTGCCATGTAGGTTTTCCAACATATATACTTGACATTTTCTTCGGTCTTATGGTGCATAACATGGAGACAACATTGGACGGTGAAAGGACTAGACGGGACAGTGCAACGACCTGTTTACAACAAGTCCACAAAACGTCCAGTAGGACAGTTATCAAGCTGTTGCTTCTTTAAGAGCATCACAACGACAGCAAATAATTCGCTGAACCAATACATCCATGTGCTGAACAGACATACGATAGATATCCATTGTTGCTTGTGCTTCCGTAACCATAGTAACTCACACACTCCTGCCTACGTGCGCACGTCACATAGTTTTTCCGATTACATCTACATGCGTTGGTGCATATAAACAGCACGATGTATGTATGTATGTATATCACATTCCATATTACCAGTTACCAGAAATCTTCAATCGGATTGATTTCAATCAGATTTAAAAAATAAGTGTGTAAACGCAGAACTCAGCAGTGCAGATTCTGCAGAAGCAGTTTACAGCTGACCAACCACAGCGTCGTCCGAAGATCACTTGACATCTACTCATGACGTCATTTTCTTGCGACTGTCAGCCGAGCTCTCCATGTGAATGTCGCCGACTCTCACAGTCTAATCTAAAAAGGTAAAATTAAAGAAGTTTGAGATTGCATGTGTAACGTGTGCCTATACATGTTTGCGTTTGTCTCTTGACATAGGATATAGGGCATTCATTGATCTTGTGCGTTTCATAAGTGCAGCGTCTACCTGCTTGACAAGCCACAAGGTCAGAAATTTGCTTCATGACAGCAGCCAGAAGCATTCATTCGACACTATGAGCTTGACGGGGCAAAGTATGGTTAAAACTAGTTTATGGATAAACGTATCGCTACTTAGCTTGATGCTAGCGAGTAAATACATATCTAGCTATAGCACTGGTTCAGGGCCCTGGACTAGGGCTAATCTAGTTATAGCTAGGTGTCAAGATTTTATTGTAAAGTGAGGAATGATCACGGAGTCTGGTCGGTTATGAACCGAAATGATAGCCTACAAGCTGTAGCAGTGTAGCAACTAAGGTGCATTGGACTATTAATTTGATATCTCATGATGTTAAATATGAATGACAAATGTTATATACAAATATTTTTTACTACATGAAATACGTTCATGGATGGCTGTGGCTCAGGAGGTAATGTTGCAGCTGCCGCCACTGGTGTGTGAATGGGTGAATGAGATGTAGCTCGGGAGGTAGAACAACTGTTATGTTTTACTTTCATTGATGTGCAGGAGGTAGAGGAGCCGGCTGGAGATTGGAAGGTCCCCGGTTGGATCTCAGCTCCCGGCAGTGTGCCAAAGTGTTCTTGAACAAGACAATGAACCCCCAAATCGCTCATGTGCTGTCACCTCACAGCTAGAAGCTCTCTGGGCCTTTCTGTGCGGAGTTTGCATGTTCTCCTTGTGTTCGAGCCTGGAATCTGAGCCTGGTTATACCGTATAGCTATAGCTCTCATGCGTCAGAGTATCTGCTCAACTCATATCCCCATCTCTCTCTCTTTGTGTTCTTGCCTCTCCCTTCTCCTCCACCTACTCTCCTCCTATCTCATTTCTGTCCACTCTCTCTCTCTCTCTCTCTCTCTCTCTCTCTCTCTCTCTCTCTTTCTCTGTCTCTCTCAGGTGATGGTGATCTCAGCTGCTGCATTGTGAGCAGGTGTTTCTCTGGTCTTTGGGTTGCTTCCCCTGCGTTCCTCCATGACCAGCCGCCTGCTTGGGCGATGTGCCCGCCTTTTAGCCAGGGTTTCCCCTAATGCCAAAGCAGCAGGTGCACGCCTACCTCCTGCCCCTTCAGCTGGGCCTACGGAGCAACTGTGGGCCCAGGCCTGGCCGGGGCCCTGGGGGAGGCCGCTGTGTGAGGGCAGGAGTGTGGCCAGGGAGGAGGACTACGCCACCATGCCCAAACGCACGCAGCTGGATCAGCTGGTGGAGAAGGCGGTGTGTCGGGAGGATATCCTGCTGGCCTGGGCAGAGCACGGAGGAAACGCCAATCAAGCTGCGAATACCATAATTCAACTGGTCCGATTGGCTCAAGGGCAGAAAGGTGGCGCTGAACTGGACCAATCAGAGTTGACAGCGGATCCAAGGCTACAGGATATGATGGATACAGTCAGTAGACAGGTAGGGAGGTCAGGGGGTGGACAAGATGGAGCTGGAGCTAGTATGTGTGCAGGGCATTTAACATAATAGGTTTTAGCACAGTTGATCTTTAATGTGTGTTTATTTGAAATCCATGACTATTCGCTGTGATCGTGTTATCTCCAGGTGGTGTCAGTGTGGAACGGGACTCTGGTGTCTCTCCTGCGGTGTCTCTCTGCCCTCCACTTGCCTCCCGGCGCCGCAGTAGTCGGCTCTGTCCAGAACGAGGTGCTGTGGCGGGTACGCAGACTGGCCTACAAGCAGCTGGCCTACCTGGTGGACTGGGGGACGGGGCGCAAAGGCCAGCAGGAGGCGCTGATCGCGGGCGCGGCAATGAAACAGCTGGAGCTGCGCTGGACTGAGATCTCCGACCCGAGGACAGTCAGCACCCTGATGGCCAGAGCAGGACATCTGTCCCCTACGCTCATGGACAGACTGGAGGACAAGGTAACCCATATGAACACCACACGCCCAACTCCACGGTGTACCCCCGTCCGTTCTTATGGCCAAAGCAGGACAACACATGCTATGATGAGGCTTTTGGACGTTGTTATCTACGAATATGAATATAATTAACATAAATACCACTAGCCACAGTGGGACGACACACTTGGGATGGTAGGATGAAAGAATACATCTCTTCCATGACTTAACCTCTGTTTCACCTCCAACCCATCTTCAGGCCCACTGTGCCGCGTCGTAAATGGCGTTTGTGTTTTTGCCTCTTCCCTCTCCTCCACCTACTCCCCTCCTCTCTCCTTTCTGTCCAACCTCTCTCTCTCTCTCTCTCTCTCTCTCTCTCTCTCTCTCTCTCTCTCTCTCTCTCTCTCTCTCTCTCTCTCTGCCACCCGTCTCTCTCAGGCGCTGGAGTTGGTGGAGGGGTTTGGTGCGGAGGACATCCGTAGGACGTGTCTCTCTCTGGCGTCTCAGGGCCGTAGGTCTGTCCCCGTGCTCAGAGCTCTGTCCTACAACGTCCTACAGAAACCCTCCTCAGACCTCAACACACCACTGCTGCTCGACATGGCGTATGCTTATGGTACGCGCACACACACACACACGCACACACTGGTTTATAGCCTTTGAAATGGAAATACAGCGAAGTACACTTGTCCCTTTCTCTCTGCCCGTCCCTCCCTCAGGAAAGCTGAATTTCCATCACTCGCAGGTGTTTCAGCGGATGGCTTCAGAGCTCCTACCCAGGATTCCTGAGCTCAGCTCTGCTGATGTCACGCGCTGCGCCAAGTCACTGGCCTTCCTCAAGTGGCTCAACCTCCCTCTCTTCCAGGCGTTCACAGAGGTCAGTCACAAAGACAAACAAAACATTTAGCAGAAGATTTATCAAGTGTTCCTGGTTTTCCCCTTGTATGCCAGGCTGCCTGTTTTTGCTGACATAGCGTATGCAGATCTATGAGACCAGAGCATGTGAGCGGAGCTGAACTACATCTTCACTCTCGCGTTCCATTTCAAATCGCTTCATGCTCACAGTAAAACAATTCTCACTGAATTTCGCAACAGTTTGCAAGTAATAAAATTGCAAAATTGGTTTGATGCCTACATGGTAGAGGTAAGAGCCAAGTCCAACAACCTAAAGATGCGCACAACATGACAGAATACTGAACTGAGACATCGACAGACAATGCAACAACAGAATGTGGAACGTTCTTAAACGGAACAGAGCTCATAGTGTAAGTGGTAGTGGAGTGAATTTGAAGCTAGGCAGAAAACTCGCTCTGCACTCATGGCAAAATATATTAGCTCTGCCCACATGCTCTAGTTCAGTTATTATATCAGTTATTATACTCTTCTCTTCCACCCTCTCTCTCTCTCTCTCTCTCTCTCTGCCCTCTTCTCCTCCTCCCTGCCTCTGCAGCACTACACGGGGAACAGACAGAAGTACAGCACTCTGCAGCTCTAATCATGTCATTGGCTAAACTCAGTTTCCAGCCCAGCAAAGGGGAGGAGTTCTACACGGAGGTAACTAAGGAGAGAGGTTAATGGCTATACTGTTGAAGTCCGATACATCTGAGTTTGACTGAAAATGATATGCTTTAGCACCACCTCTCACATATAATGTGAGATTATATGGACAGTTCTTTGTGCCTGTTCCTCATTGGCTTTGGTTTCGGTGTGTGTTGTGTTCCTGTGTGTGTAGGTCCACTCTGCCATAGAGCGCTGTCTCCCGGCCCTGGAGCCCTTTCTACAGACAGATGTGCTGTGGTCTCTGTGCGTGTTACAGCAGGCCAAGCCCCAGTACTTCACCAGCCTCATAAACAACACACACCTGGCCAAACTCTCAGGTAAACAAACAAACAATAAACAAACAAATGTTGAATATGGTGTGAGCCTGAATCAGAGAAGGGTCTGCTCGGAAGCAAAGCTAGGAGCTCGGAATCAAAGCTAGCCTAGCGAAGCTAATTTAGCACTAGCTGTCATCAGATTGAACTGTGACAGTACACAACTCTATGAAATTTTTATTAACTTTCAGAGATGGTATGGTATTGGGTCGGGTGTAATGAGCAACTGATTGTCAAAGGCCATTGCGAAGCCCATTGAGTATTGTTGAGGAGTCATTCTGTAAAACAGAAGGTAGATAATAAATACTAGACACTGACCAGCAGAGGGCAGCACAGGCCTGACACTGATTCAATCGATCTTCACTTGGTCGTCTGGGACCAGGGTTTCCATGGTTTCCACCAGAAAAGTAGCTAGGCCCTGTCTCAGCGAGTGGAAGAAATTTTGCATTTTTTTCATGCCCTCACAAAAAGTAGACAGGATATACATTTTGGATCATCTGTGTGTCATTCAAGTATCAAATCAGCCTACTTCACTCAGAAAGATTCATGAAAAGTTCTGAGTTCCAACATTTTACACAATGCTTTTGTATCCTAAGGAAAATCTGTCTTTATATCTCAATCTGTCTTCTATATCTCAATATTCCATCCAATACTAAACCTGTTGCTCTATAATTTGTTTGAGATTGGATAACCTTTTTTATTCTGACCCCAATTATTCACAGTATCCTAGTCTGAGATTGGTTACTTTTATGCTGACTTTAATTATTCCATCCCCCTCGTACTCTGGCCTGAACCACCTGAAACTGGCCTGAACCAGCTAAAAACAGTCCTCCAATTCTGCCTACGCTGCACGAACAAGGTTTTTCCTGACACAACACTTATTTTTTGGCTTTCTGCCCCGCTATCACAGTACTCTACATGTATACCATGTATGTCTCTGAGACTAGGCCAAACTACTCATCCTAATCTCTAGATCCCCTAGTGGAGAATCGAAGGGATTACACGTTTACAAATATCCCCTGAAAATTGTTCATCCAACATGGACGGTTTAACCAATTGAAACAAGCTATAATTTCTTACAGTGTATTACAAAATGTTAGTTGGGCTCATACAGTGATTATACAGTGTGTAACATACAGTGCTTATACAGTGTTTTACATAACTATTCCACAGCTTCATTTACTTACTGTTCTTTAAAATCCTTCAACGCTGGTTCTCCCATAACTTCTTAAACCTGTCAACTTTGTACTGGTCTTTCGTTCACCCCATCATACATCTTATGGACAGCCTTTCATGTTGCCTCATTAATGTCACCGGATGTCATCCATCCGCTGCCATCTGCTGTCACCACACACACACGCACAAGCACAGACACAGAGACACAAAACAATTGCATGCGCTGTGATCATGCAACATCCACCTCTGATCTTTTCAGTAGTTTCACAATAAGTTTACGAATATTTTAGTTAATTCGTATGATCATGATGTCATATGGTGGCAACACATTTCTTAGACAATGACATCTCATCGCTGGACAGGGTGCAGGGACGAGACAGGACAGTGCAAAGACAGGACAGTGCAAAGGGCGAGTACAAAATGCTAGTGCAAAAAACGAAAAAGGATAATCTAAGAGAAGAACAATATACAAAAGTAGTGCAGTGTATATACAGTGAGTATGCAGAGTGTAATGTGTGTGTGTGTGTGTGTGTGTGTGTGTGTGTGTGTGGGTGTGTGTGCGGCGTGATGTGTGAGTGTGGTGCGTCCTACATATACATACTGTACAGTTGGGTCATGTGTAAGTGTGTGCATGTGTATATGTGTGTGGCATGGTACAGTATGAGAGTGCAGTGCATCCTATACAGAACATCAACATCTCAATGATGGTGGAGTCTGTGGTGGGGGGAGGGGGGGGTCAGATGGGGACACAAGCCTTGTTGAAGAGGCTGATGGCCATGGGGAAGAAGCTACCTCTCTGTGGCGTGCAGACGTTGTCCTGATGGACCGCAGCCTCCTGCCTGAGGGGAGCGGCACCAAGAGATTATGGCCGGAGTGGGAGGGGTCAGCCGCAATCTTGCTGGCCCACTTCAGGGTCCTGGGGTTGTGCAGGACCAGGGGGGAGGGCAGGTTGCAGTCGATCACCTTTTCGGCGGATCAGATGCCGCTGCAGTCTGGTCCTATCACACTCCTCACACTCTCCTGGGACATGGTAATCCGTAACGGTTCTTTATAAGTTTTAACTTTGAGAAACTGCTCCACGTTTCTTCTTTACTCCTTTCTTTTAATCTTTTTTCTTTCTTCCTTTCCCCTCAATCAGATGTCCTCCCTCTCTTGCTCTGTATTTTGTTTAATCTTTTTTCTTTCTTCCTTTCCCGTCAATCAGATGTCCTCCCTCTCTTGCTCTGTATTTTGTGTCCTCAATGCTCAACACCAGCATACACAATTAAGTGTCAAACCACCACACAACCAAGATTGAGGTAGGCGTAAGGTCACGTAAGGTCACGTTCGGAAGCCAGACGGGGCCAGTCTGGCTGAGGCTGATGGGCTGCAGTCAGTGGTGTTGTGTGTGTGTGTGTGTGGTGCGGGGAGCCCCAGAGCACAGGAGGCCCCACTAGACTGGTGGTATTTTACGCAAATGTCGGCATCGCCGTCGCCAAGCTCAAATACAGACTTGCACAGCGATTTTCTTTTCCACTTCCCTGTGAACTTTTGCGTGCAACAGACATGGATCTGTCGGAGTCCGCAAAAGACAGCTTGTCAGCCGAGTTTCCTGTCCAGATCCTGTCCCTCCGAAATGCTCTAAGGCCTACTGTATCCAGACTAAAATGTTTTTTATCAATAACTGTGACTGTTGGCAGTGCTGAAAGATCTTTCTCAAAACTTAAACAAATAAAGACATATTTGGGGAGCACAACGACACAAGAGAGACTGTTTGGGTTATTGAGGTGATTTAAAGAGTGTTATAGGGTACAATTCTTTGTGCAGAAGAATGCCAGGAGATGTGCTCATATAAAGTAATACAACTACAGGATATGTTTTTTTTGTAACATTTACACATTTTATAAAGGACAAAAATTAAATCCCTGCCTGATGTGAGGCCCTCCAAAGCGCGAGGCCCTGTGCGACCCGCCCCATTCGCCACCCCCTAGTGGCGGCCCTGCTTATGTGAACATGGATTTGTCACATAAAATCAATGTGTCAGTCTGAGTCACGATGTGTTTTCTCTCTCCCTCCCGCTCTCTCTCTCTCGCTCTCTCTCGCTCTCTCTCGCTCTCTCTCGCTCTCTCTCGCTCTCTCTCGCTCTCTCTCTCTCTCTTCCTCTCTCTCTCTCTCCCCCCCCCCCTCTCTCTCTGTAGAGGGCAGTCCAACCCGTGTAGAGAACTATCGTCTGAAGCTCCTCCACATCGCTGCGACTCTTCAGCTGGAGCATCCAGAGTCTACGGTGTCCTTCCCCTCCCTCTTTCCTCCGTTCTAAGTCGGGGACAGTACAGTGACCTCTGGGCAATTTCAATGCATCCACCAATGAAGACTGTGTCTCTAGCCCACTCAGGGTTGAGTTGTGGGGCCCGTGGCGTGGATAGTGGCGTGGTGATGAGACTCCACCCCCTCAGGTCAGAGCCAGTCGGGGACAGTGTACCCCTCTCCGGGCCACCTACCTGACTCCACCATGAAGACCTCCGGGCAGTCTCCTTGCACCCACTGGTGAAGCCTGTGTGTCTCTAGCTCAATCAGGGGCTGAGTTGTGGGGTCTGGCGTGGTGGCGAGACCACCACGAAGAGAAAGAAAGGAAGGATGGATGGAAGGAAGCAAGGAAGCAAGGAAGCAAGCAAGCAAGATGGATGGATGGATGGATGAAAGAAAGAAAGGATGGATGGATGGATGGATGGAAGAAAGAAAGAAAGAAGGATGGATGAAAGAAAGAAAGATGGATGGATGGATGGATGGATGGATGGATGGATGGATGGATGAAAGAAAGAAAGAAAGAAAGAAAGAAGGATGGATGGATGGATGGATGGATGGATGGATGGATGGATGAAAGAAAGAAAGAAAGAAAGAAAGATGGATGGATGAAAGAAAGAGAAAGAAGGAAGGATGGAAGGAAGGAAGGAAGGAAGGAAAGATGGAAGGAAAGGAAGTAAGGAAGGATGGAAGGAAGAATGGAAGGATGGATGGAAGGAAGGAAAGGAAGAAAGAAAGAAGGAAGGCAGGAAGGATGGAAGGAAGGAAGGATGGAAGGAAGGATGGATGGAAGGAAGGAAGGAAGGAAGGGAAGAAAGGAAGGATGGATGGAAGGAAGGAAAGAAGGAAGGAAGGAAGGAAGGAAGGAAGGAAGGAAAGGAAGGAAGGAAGGAAGGAAAGATGGATGGAAGGAAGGAAGGAAGGAAGGAATGAATGAATATGAATGCTACCACAATAGTCATAAAAGGGTGCCTGTACAGAGAGCCTGCACATGTCCCCAAATTCAAATCCCAACTGACACTGTGAGCATCCTCTCATTCACTTCAATGGAAAGGCATGTCCGATTCAGACAGCTCTCTCTCAAAAAATATAAATGTCACAGCCTAGATATTGACACCGTAGGAATCCTGAGAAAATGCTGAACATTTTAGGATATGATATGTCCGTGTAGCTTAAAAACTGTAGGCATGGCGACGAGTTAGAAAAAGGGTAAAAATGCAAAATTAGCAGCTCAAAAGGTAGAGTGTGGGCCCATACGTTTCAATGGAGAGCGCAGTTGCCGAACAAATCGTCATACAGCGAAAACTATAAGTCACACGGCTTAGATACTTAAATTGTACGAATCAGCACAGTTATGGGAACGTTTCGATATATAATATGTGTATGAGCTGTTAAAACTGTAGGCATAGCGACAAGTTAGAAAAAGAGTAAAAATGCAAAATTAGCAGCTCAAAAGCTAGTGTGTGTTGCCATACGTTTCAATGAGGAGCGCAGTTGCCGAACAAATCGTCATACAGCGAAAACTATAAGTCACACTGCTTAGATACTTACATTGTACGAATCAGCACAGTTGTGTGAATGTTTTGATGTATAATATGTGTGTGAGCTTTCAAAACTTTAGGAGTGCCAGCAGTTTACAAAATGTGTGAATATTTTCAAAGCAACTGCTGCCACCACTCTAAAAACATAAAATTTCTGAACATTCCAAAAGCATTTCAAGCAGTTTCAATAGGACAAAAAATAGTTTTAAAAGTTAAATTTCTAAAAAACTATAACAAATATCAAAAATCTGAATGGATCCGTTCAAGAGCTGAACGTCATGAACATTTTAAAGTTTGAATGAGGTTTCTAGCACAAAGTATGAAGAACTAGTAGAGGTTCAAAAAAGCGGGGAGAATAATAATAACTAGAAAGTACATTTCCTGGAGAAAATGTGAGGTGGGCTAGCTGCTGCAGCTGTATGTAACAGCTACTGCTAGAACTACTATGGACCAGGCAATCTCCATGCACCCACCTGCGAAGACCGTGCGTCTCTAGCCCACTCAGGGGCTGAGTTGTGGGGTCTGTTGCGTGGACAGTGGCATGGTGGTGAGACTCCGCCCCCTCAGGTCAGAGCTGGTCGAGGACAGTGTACCCTTCTCCGGGCCACCTACCCGCCCACACCGGTGAAGACCATGTGTCTCTAGCCCACTCAGGGGCTGAGTTGTGGGGCCCGTGGTGTAGATTGTGGCGTGGTGGTGAGACTCCGCCCCCTCAGTTCAGAGCTGGTCGAGGACAGTGTACCCCTATCTGGGCCACCTACCCGCTCGCACCGGTGAAGACCATGTGTCTCTAGCCCACTCAGGGGCTGAGTTGTGGGGCCGTGGCGTGGATAGTGGCGTGGGGGTGAGACTCCGCCCCCTCAGGTCAGAGCCAGTCAGGGACAGTGTACCCCTCTCCGGGCCACCTACCTGACTCATCCGGTGAAGATCGTGTGTCTCTTGCCCACTCGGGCTGAGTTGTGGGGCCCGTGGCGTGGATAGTGGCGTGCTGGTTAGTCCCCGCCCCCTTGGGTCACAGCTAATCGGGGACAGTACAGTGACCTCTGGGCAATTTCCATGCATCCACCAATGAAGACTGTGTCTCTAACCCACTCAGGGGTTGAGTTGTGGGGCCCGTGGCGTAGATAGTGGCGTGGTGGTGAGACTCCGCCCCCTCAGGTCAGAGCTGGTCGAGGACAGTGTACCCCTCTCCGGGCCACCTACCCGCCCGCACCGGTGAAGACCATGTGTCTCTAGCCCACTCAGGGGCTGAGTTGTGGGGCCCGTGGTGTAGATTGTGGCGTGGTGGTGAGACTCCGCCCCCCCAGGTCAGAGCTGGTCGAGGACAGTGTACCCCTCTCCGGGCCACCTACCCGCCCGCACCGGTGAAGACCATGTGTCTCTAGCCCACTCGGGCTGAGTTGTGGGGCCCGTGGTGTAGATTGTGGCGTGGTGGTGAGACTCCGCCCCCTCAGTTCAGAGCTGGTCGAGGACAGTGTACCCCTATCTGGGCCACCTACCCGCTCGCACCGGTGAAGACCATGTGTCTCTAGCCCACTCGGGCTGAGTTGTGGGGCCCTGGCGTGGATAGTGGTTTAGGGGTGAGACTCCACCCCCTCAGGTCAGAGCCAGTCAGGGACAGTGTACCCCTCTCCGGGCCACCTACCTGACTCATCCGGTGAAGATCGTGTGTCTCTTGCCCACTCAGCGGCTGAGTTGTGGGGCCCGTGGCGTGGATAGTGGCGTGCTGGTTAGGCCCCGCCCCCTTGGGTCACAGCTAATCGGGGACAGTACAGTGACCTCTGGGCAATTTCCATGCATCCACCAATGAAGACTGTGTCTCTAACCCACTCGGGGGTTGAGTTGTGGGGCCCGTGGCGTAGATAGTGGCGTGGTGGTGAGACTCCGCCCCCTCAGGTCAGAGCTGATCGAGGACAGTGTACCCCTCTCCGGGCCACCTATCCACCCGCACCGGTGAAGACCATGTGTCTCTAGCCCACTCAGGGGCTGAGTTGTGGGGCCGTGGCGTGGATAGTGGCGTGGGGGTGAGACTTCACCCCCTTGGGTCAGAGCCGGTCGTGGACAGTGTAGGCCATGCCGGCTACCCACCTGCCTTCACCAGTGAAGACTGTGTGTCTCTAGCCACCTCAGAGGCTGTGTTGTGAGGTCCGTGGCGTGGATAGTGGCATGATGATGAGACTCCGCCCCCTCCAGTCAGAGCAGGTCGGGAGCAGTGCACTGACATCCGGGCAATCTCCATGCACCCACAGTGAAGACCGTGTGTCTGTAGCTCACTCAGGGGCTGAGATGTGGGGACAGTGGAGTGGATAATGGCGTTGTGACGAGACTCCGCCACCTCGGGTCAGAGCCGGTCTAGGACAGTCTACTGCTCCCCGGACCACCCACATGCACCCAACCGTGAAAACTGCGTCTTTAGCCAACTCAGTGGCTGAGATGTGGGGACGGTGGCGTGGATAGTGGCGTGGTGGCGAGACTCCGCCCCCTCAGGTCAGAGGTTGTGGGAGGCAGGTCAGTGATTCCCAGGCCATCCCCATGCACCCCTCATTGGAGACCATGTGTCTATAGCCCACTCCGGGGCGGAGCAGTAGCTGTGAAGGTGTTGTATGGAAGTTGAGGTTAGAAGCAGTAGCAGTGAAAAGCAGTAGGTGTTTGTTATAAGTACTGCTAGTACTACACTCAAAAATAGATTAGACCACTCATCATAACTCATAGTTTTATTGAGTTCAATAGCTGAAAGAGGAGAAAATATATTAATATGAAAATATTCTGAATATTTCTAAGAAAGATGGATGGATGGATGGATGGATGGATGGATGCAAGAAAGAAAGAAAGAAAGAAAGAAAGAGGGTTGATGGATGGATGGATGGAAGAAAGAAAGAAACAAAGAAACAAAGAAAGAAGGATGGATGGATGGATGAAAGAAAGAAAGAGGGATGGATGAAAGAAAGAAAGAAAGATGGATGGATGGATGGATGGATGGATGGATGGATGGATGGATGGATGGATGGATGGATGAAAGAAAGAAGGATGAAAGATGAAAGAAGGAAGGAAAGAAAGAAGGAAGGATGGAAGGAAGGAAGGATGGAACGATGGAAGGATGGAAGGAAGGATGGAAGAAGGAAGGAAGGAAAGGAAGGAAGGAAGGATGAAAGGGAAGGATGGAAGGATGGAAGGAAGGATGGAAGGAAGGAAGGAAAGGAAATGAATGAAGGATCGAAGGAAAGAAAGAAAGAAGGAAGGATAGGAAGGATGGAAGGAAGGAAAGAAAGGAGGAAGGAAGGATGGAAGGAAGGAAAGAAAGGAGGAAGGAAGGATGGAAGGAAGGAAAGAAAGAAGGATGGAAGGATGGATGGAAGGAAGGAAGGAAGGAAGGAAGGAAGGAAGGAAAGAAAGAAAGAAGGATGGAAGGATGGAAGTATGGAAGGAAGGAAGGAAAGAAGGATGGAAGGAAGGAACGATGGAAGGAAGGAAGGAAGGAAGGAAGGGAAGGAAGGAAGGAAAGAAAAAACGAAGGAAGGGAAGGATGGAAGGAAGGAAAGCAAGGAAAGAAAGCAAGAAGGAAGGAAGGAAGGAATGGAAGGAAGGATGGAAGGAAGGAAGGATGGAAGGAAGGAAGGAAGGAAGGAAGGAAGGAAAGAAGGAAGGAAGGAAGGAAGGAAGGAAGGAAGGAAAGGAAGGATGGAAGGAAAGGAAGGAAAGATGGAAGGAGGAAAGGAAGGAAGGAAGGAAAGAAAGAAGGAAGGAAGGGAAGGATGGAAGGAAGGAAAGATGGAAGGAAGAAAGGAAAGGAAGGAAGGAAGGAAAGAAAGAAGGAAGGAAGGGAAGGATGGAAGGAAGGAAGGATGGAAGCAAGGATGGAAGAAAGGAAAGGAAGGAAAGGAAGGAAGGATGGAAGGAAGGAAGGAAAGAAAGAAGGAAGGAAGGATGGAAGTAAGGGAAGAAAGGAAGGAAGGAAGGAAGGATGGAAGGAAGGATGGAAGGAAGGAAAGGAAGGAAAGATGGAAGGAAGGAAGGAAGGAAGGAAAGGAAGGAAGGATGGAAGGAAAGAAAGAAGGAAGGATGGAAGGACTGGAGGGAAGGAAGGATGGAAGGATGGAAGGAAGGTAAGGAAGGAAAGGAAGGAAGGATGAAAGGAAGGAAAGAAAGAAAGAAGGATGGAAGGAAGGAAGGAAGGATGGAAGGAAGGAAGAAAAGGAAATGAATGAAGGAAAGAAGGAAGGGAAGGAAGGATGGAAGGAAGGAAAGAAAGGAGGAAGGAAGGATGGAAGGAAAGAAAGAAAGGAAGGAAGGAAAGAAAGAAAGAAGGATGGAAGGAAGGGAAGGAAGGAAGGATGGATGGAAGGAAGGAAGGATGGAAGGAAGGAAGGAAGGAAGGAAGGAAGGAAGGATGGAAGGATGGAAGGAAGGATGGAAGGAAAGAAGGATGGAAGGAAGGGATGGAAAGAAGGAACGATGGAAGTTAGGAAGGAAGGAAAGAAAGAAAGAAAGAAAGAAAGAAAGAAGGAAGGAAGGAATGGAAGGATGGAAGGATGGAAGGAAGGATGGAAGGAAGGAAGGAAGGAAGGAAGGAAGGAAGGAAAGGAAGGATGGAAGGAAGGAAGGAAGGAAGGAAAGGAAGGAAGTAAGGAAGGACAGGAAGGAAGGATGGAAAGAAGGAAAGAAAGAAGGAAGGGAAGGAAGGAAGGATGGAAGGAAGGAAGGATGGAAGGAAGGAAAGGAAGGAAGGATGGAAGGAAGGAAGGAAAGAAAGAAGGAAGGAAGGATGGAAGTAAGGGAAGGAAGGAAGGATGGAAGGAAGGAAGGAAAGGAATGAAGGATCGAAGGAAAGGAAGAAAGAAGGAAGGGAAGGAAGGATGGAAGGAAGGAAAGAAAGAAAGGAGGAAGGAAGGGAAGGGAAGGAAGGAAGGATGGATGGAAGGAAGGGAAGGAAGGAAGGATGGATGGATGGAAGGAAGGATGGAAGGAAGGAAGAAAAGAAGGAAGGAAGGAAGGAAGGATGGAAGGAAGGAAGGAAGGAAAGAAGGAAGGATGGAAGGAAGGGAAGGAAGAAAGGAAGGATGGAAGGAAGGAAGGATGGAAGGAAGGAAGGAAGAAAGAAGGAAGGGAAGGATGGAAGGAAGGAAGGAAAGAAAGCAAGAAGGAAGGAAGGAAGGAAGGATGGAAGGAAGGAAGGAAGGAAGGAAGGAAGGAAGGATGGATGGATGGAAGGAAGGAAGGAAAGAAGGAAGGAAGGAAGGAAGGAAGGAAGGAATGAATATGAATGTAACCACAGAAGTCAATAAAGGGTGCCTGTACAGAGAGCATGCACGTGTCCCCAAATTCAAATCCCATCTGACACTGAGCATCCTCTCATTCACTTCAATGGAAAGGCATGTTGGCTTCAGACAGCTCTCTCTCAAAAAGTATAAAGGTGCCAGCCTGGATTTTGACACAGTATGAATCCGGAGAAAATGCTGAACATTTAAGGCTATTATATGTCCGTGTAGCTTAAAAACTGTAGGCATGGCGACGAGTTAGAAAAAGGGTAAAAATGCAAAATTAGCAGCTCAAAAGGTAGAGTGTGGGCCCATACGTTTCAATGGAGAGCGCAGTTGCCAAACAAATCGTCATACAGCGAAAATTATAAGTCACACGGCTTAGATACTTATATTGTACGAATCAGCACAGTTGTGTGAAAGTTTTTATGTATAATACGTGTGTGAGCTTTCAAAACTGTAGGAGTGCCAGCAGTTTACAAAATGTGTAAATATTTTCAAAGCAACAGCTGCCACCACTCTAAAAACATAATGATACTGAACATTCCACCAGCAGTTTCAATGGCACAAAAATGACTATTAAAAGTTAAATTACTAAAAAACTATAAAAAATATAAAAAATCTGAATACATCCGTTGAAGAGCTAAACATTGTTAACATTTTAAAGTTTGAATTAAGTTTCTAGCACAAAGTATGAAGAAGTTATAAAGGAGAACAAAAACGGGGGGAGAATAAAAAGAAGAAGAATAAAGAAAGAAATAGTGGGAATATCACAAGTTGGGCTAGCTTCTGCAAGCTAGCCCACCTAATAAAGAAAGAAAGAAATAGTGGGAATATCACAAGTTGGGATAGCTTCTGCAAGCTAGCCCACCTAATAATAGTCCAAATAGGACTATGTTAATGCAAAGAGCTACATTTGGAATTCAAATGATTAGTTTATTTATGCGGGGGGGATGGTTGTGCCTCCGTAGCATTCGGTTTCCATGATTGGGCATAAAAATATAATTAATGTGTCAAAAATGAATCCAGACCCCAGTAACTTTGCTATACTTGAATGATGTCTTATATGAACCTGATACATAAACTATCATTTCCCTGATCGCCTCAGTATTGAGCTTCTGTAGCTACAGTTGTTCTACAGGTGCTCACTCGGCTACAATGGAAGTTAATGAGACGTCGGAAAAAGTATCATACCTGAGCTTTTCTGAGACGGGAAGCACGAGGTGTCATCTTCCCAGTCTCAGTATGCTCTTCCGTGAAACCCAGATAGCAAGCGGATCTGGGCCGTATATGGGCCGGAACTAAGCCACAAGTGCCAGATCTGGCCTGTATATGGCCGTGATCGGATTGCTGTCTGGGAAAGTAGCCGTCACAAACCGAATGTTGAAACAAATGTTCCATTTTGAAACCGTTTCGTTAACTTTTACTTCGGCACTAGAGGGCCACTTGAAAAGCAGCTGATCACAATTAGACTACAAATCCTGACCTCAGGTTGGAGATAGCTAGCTACTAACTATTTATAACACTGTATATTTGTAATCTTATATTACAGCAACGGTTTGTACTTTTTCCAGTGTCTAATTGGCAGAACTTTAGCTCGCTCAATACTGAGGAGATCAGGGAAATGATCGTCTCTACGTGTCAGGTTCATGGAGGACAGAACAAGATCGTCTCTACGTGTCAGGTTCATGGAGGACAGAACGAGACCGTCTCTACGTGTCAGGTTCATGGAGGACAGAACGAGATCGTCTCTACGTGTCAGGTTCATGGAGGACAGAACGAGATCGTCTCTACGTGTCAGGTTCATGGAGGACAGAACGAGACCGTCTCTACGTGTCAGGTTCATGGAGGACAGAACGAGAATCGGCTCAAGTCCAAAATAATGAACTTATCCTTTCACTGATTAAATCTCACTCAATCTGATAGACAGATGGAAAAACGTGACTCTCTCTCTCTCTATCACACCTCTCTCTCTATAACCCTCCCTCTCTCTCTATCTCTATCACCCCCCCCCCGCTCTCTCCTCCCCCCCCCCCCTTCTCCCTCACCCTCTCTCTCCGTCTTTCCCCCTCCCTCTCTTTCAAATATTTCCTTGTCCTCCATCTCCTGTGGTTACTCGGGAGAGCTGCTCCCAGTCTGAGGCTGTGAGATAAAGTCATCTAATTATAGTCCTCATTTGCGCTTCCTGCTCCCCTGTCAGCTGGCGTGGGCAGCCCTGCAGGACCCCGTGTGAATTAGCTCTGCTGTCACAGCCCGCGCTGCGCCAAGATGCCTCTCCCCAAACGCCACTCTTTTTTTTTCCGCGCGTCCCCCTACATAATTAAGAGAAGGGAGGCAGCTTCATTGTCCGGGAGTTTCAATTAATGTGTAAAAAAAAACACACGAGACCGGGAGATGAAACCGGCAGGGTAATTGGGGCGCCGGGCGGACGCGTCGGCGGCGTGATGCGTACGACTCATCAGAGGAAGTCCTCCTCGCCACTGCGGTCTGTCTGGTCTCGGACGCTCCATCTCTCTTCCTGCTTCGTCTCGCTCCTCGTTTGATATCGGTTGTGTTTTTGTAAAGAGCGCCGCCGTGGTTCGGCCTCCAGGGGGCGCTCACTGGGTAATGGAGGCGGTGCGGTTGTGGTCGTGAATCGGGGGGGGGAAAGAGATTAGAATGTGTTTCGTTCGCTCGTGGTCGGTTCTGCCGTTTGCAAGTGCTTCCAGAGCCTCGTCGGCGGAGGTCAAAGGTCAACACATTCGAAAAGGTTTTCACTCAAAAGACCGAAAAGGCAAAAAAACGGAACTAAAACGGGCGTGGCGGGAAGCCAACCGGAGCGACGACAATTCCCCGTTTATCACAAGTGTGGATCGCTGCGCTAGTCATCCCTCCATCCACCCGCCCCCCCCCTCTCCTTCCATCAAATACAGTAATATAACCCCTATAGTCTCCGATCTTTCTCTGTACGCCCACAAAACCCGCGCCCTGCTGAGAACCTAATAAACACCAACGAATGAATAATCGCTCCGGTGACAGGAATTTTTTTGGTACGATAAAAGTGATTTGGTTATTCCCGTGCCCTCGCTGACTCCCCCCCCCCGCCGCCCCCCCCTCTCCCCGACACTCCCCGGCAGAGCTGTTAGCGTGCGCCGCGATAGCTGGCCGGCGTGATGCATGGCTGGTTTATTCTGCTGATTGAATGTGGGTGTGTTTTTTTTGTTCCCGGGCTGCGCCCTCAGGTCCCCCCACTATCTCCAGCACACAGACCCAGCAGGCCCTCTACGGGGAGAAGGGACAGATCAAGTGTTTCATCCGCAGCACTCCGCCGCCTGACCGCATTGTAAGTCATCCATCTTCTCCCCCCCCCGTCCTCAATCACTCATTCCCTCTCCTCTCAGGGGCGCAGGACGGTCCGGCCAAAAGACACGGTCGGCCCTCAAACGTGGAGGAACGCTGGTCTTGTACTAAACAATGAATATCAAAGAGAAGTCGCTTTTGCACTGCGAAGACCTGAGATATCGGAATAGCCCGAAACCACTGATCTAGTGATTGATCTTATCATCCTGCTTTTCTTCGTGTTTAACACCCTGTCTGACCTCACTTCTCACGCCTTAACATAGCCTAATAATTCAGTGTTGTGTGTCTATTTTACACTAATAGCTGTAGTAACCGTTGTATAAAAGCAATAAACCACTCGAGGCCGTGTGTTATAGTGATTTTATAACAGCTAGGGGGCGTTGTTAGGCACGACGCGAAGCAGAGTGCCTTAACCCCCCCTAGCAGTTATAAAATCACTATAACACACGGCCTTGAGTGGTTTATTGCTTAAGTATAGCCTGCTATATCCACCACGGACGACGAAACGCTAGTATCGGTTCAAAACCTTGACTCAAAACCAGAGTATAAGGTATGTTTCCCTGTGCAGTGAGGTTAAATAGCGACTGGTCTAGAACTCAACGGAAAATAAATAAATACGCTCTTCAAGTCGTGGTTGACGGGAGTTGGTCACGCGGTTCGGTGACCTCTGACTCAGAGTCGAGCGGGAATGAAACACGAGGAACAAAACGTCTGATCTCCGACTTCACTGGACCGTCCTGACCGGTTCAAAGAACATCAGTGGAAGATGCTAGAAAATGTCATACATTCCCAGGACTTAGAACACACAGAGTCCAACGGCTTTCAACCGGAGTCTGACCTATGCCGTTCAGCGTCCCGCGGTTAGTGAAAGTAATGTATCGTGATCTAAATGCTCTTTCTGTGGCGCGTGGGCCGCGGCAGGATGCGGAAAGCGTACAGATGTCAGGATGTCACCTCGGCAGAAGCCTAATGGCTGTGTTCGAGCATTCGGGGGCTTTGATTGGTGGGAGCCTGCCTTTGAAATGCAGATGGGGTAAATGATGGGCATTAAAGCCCGCCCGGCCTGCGACCCGTCCGTAGACAGGAGAGGATATTTTCTCAGGGTCTGGAAGGTCGTGTTTCCTGTGAGGTACTGTTGAATTGTGTGAATATTTGATGGGAGCTCTGGGAGAATGGTCTGTGTATCTCTGTGTGTGTGTGTGCTTGTGTGTGTGTGTGTGTGTGTGTGTGTGTGTGTGCAAATGCACGTGAGTGTGCATGTGGGTATGGCTGTGTGTGTGTATATGTGTGTGTGTGTGTGTGTGTGCGTGGGTGTGTATGGCTGTGTGTGTGCGCATGCACGTAAGTGCGCGTGCGTATGTGTGTGTTGCTGTGTGTGTGTGTGTGTGCGTGTGCATATGTGTGTGTGTTGCTGTGTGTGTGTGTGTGTGTGTGCGTGTGCATATGTGTGTGTGTTGCTGTGGTGCTCCTGTACACAAACCCACCCTGAGCGTGTTGCAGGCCTGGTCGTGGAAGGAGACGGTGCTGGAGTCCGGCACGTCGGGCCGGTACACGGTGGAGACGGTCAGCACGGAGGAGGGGGTCATCTCTACCCTCAGCATGAGCAACATCGTTCCCGCCGACTTCCAGACCATCTACAACTGCACCGCCTGGAACAGCTTCGGCTCCGACACCGAGATCATCCGCCTCAAGGAGCAAGGTACAGACACACACACACGGGCGCGCACTCATGGACGGACGCACACACAGACACACGCACGCACAAATGCACACACACAGACACACGCACGCATGAACGCGCACACACACACACGAACGCACACACAGACACACGCACGCACGCAAAAGCGCACACACACAGACACACATACGCACGAACGCACACACAGACACGCACAGACATTCTGAAAAGAGAGAAAAAATGAATTTCATGGCCGCGATGAGAAAGAGGCGGATAGATAAGAAAGATTGAGTGAGAGAGATCGAGTGAGAGAGATTGAGTAAGTGAGAGAGAGAGAGGGAGGGAGAGACAGTTTGTGTATCTTGTTATGACTGGGGAGAGATTACGGATATTGCTGTGATTAAAGAGTGAAAAAACAGAGTAACATTCCGTAATGCAATTTAGATATATATTCCGAAAATTCAAATTGCAATCTTATTTACACTGGCTCAATTAGTTACAGCTTAATAGACGATTTCTTTGAAATATACGAGATCATGTTTTCTCATCTCCTCTTTTTATGTGTAACGTCGCCCCTCCAGTGTGTAAAATGAGGTCGTGTAAAAATGACAGTTTATTTCTGCGGATATTTGCGGATATAACACAGGTAGTATGCTCTGAACATGGCTTCAGTAGTGCACCCTGAAATAGGCCTCGGCTTTTCATTCATATCTTAGAGGCACTCTTCAAAGCATTACAGCATCCCTAGAGCACTGTTTGCGAACGTGACTATCGCATGTTTGTCTAGCATACAAACATCTAGCATACTAACATCTAGCATACTAACATCTAGCATACTAACATCTAGCTGCTGCATACAAAAGATATACATCAAAACTGATGTTTTTTGTTTGTTTTTTGGGGGGAGGGGGCACTGGTTATTCAGTAATTCAAGCATTTATGCAAGATTGTGCATGATTTTGCAATGAAAGTATATACATTACCAAATTTCCAAATGTAAACAAAATTGAAGACACTTCTCATTTTTGGAGACGCGAACATTCTGTTCTAAATGCTGAAACGTATTAACGGTAAAACAAAGAAGGTTTATAAACAGTAGCGTTTTTGCAGTATGTTAAATACATAGTGTAAAGCCATCAGTGGGTACCAGCAAAGAGTGGGTCACCCTATCACCAGCCATGTTATTGAATGAGAAGAGTGGGTCACCCAATCCCCAGTCATGTTATTGAATGAGAAGAGTGGGTCACCCAATCCCCAGTCATGTTATTGAATGAGAAGAGTGGGTCACCCTATCCCCAGTCATGTTATTGAATGAGCCTCTGAAGAGTGGCGTTGTTGTTGTTGTCTGCTGCAGAGTCACTGCGCCTGGCTGTCATCATTGGGGTGGCGGTGGGGGCCTTCCTGGCCCTTGTTGTTCTCATGGGGACCTTAGGTGCCTTCTGCTGTGCCCGCTTCCAGAGAAGTAAGTGCTTTTGAAATTAAAGCTCTTTTGGACAGGCAAGATGTGGGTGACTTTGGGCTATTTAATAGTATGCATTTATTATTATTATTATTATTATTATTATAAATGTTATTATTAGTTATTATTAGTGTTGTTTTTATTTTTATTATTATTATTAACGTTATTATTGTTAATGTTATTATTGGTGTTATTATGATTAGTATTGTTATTATTATTATTATTATTATTACTATTATATATTTAATTATTATTATCTCAACATGTGGTATATTAGTGCTCCATCTCTTGAACTCAGTGTTTTTTTCAGACACTTCCTGTTTGGAGGTGTCTATCTGATGCCTACTCATATAAGGGTCCCGTTAGACAGGAAGTAAGAGGCCCTAGTAAGAGGAAGTAATATCCTTATCTGATGCAGTACAACCCAACCATGACAGTATCTATCTATCTATCTATCTATCTATCTATCTATCTATCTATCTATCTGTCTGTCTGTCTGTCTGTCTGTCTGTCTGTCTGTCTGTCTGTCTGTCTGTCTGTCTGTCTGTCTGTCTGTCTGTCTGTCTGTCTGTCTAGAAATAGCCATTACAGATTACCAGTCAATTTTATGTTGTGTTTTTTGTTGTTGTTTATCACAGATAAACCGTTTCGTAACATCTAGTAGTAGTTCTAGACTGAAAACAATTGGCTTTCGATTATTCTTATTCCATTCTGTAAAATCTGGTAGTGGTCTAAGATTAAAACTGATCTTCCACAACCTTTTATGTTTGTTCCCCTTCTAGTACCATGGCTAATCAAGAACCAAGAGTTCTGGACACCTTCCAACGCCTGGTTAGGACCCTGTACAACCTCCTACGCACCAACCACCACCTGTGGAAAATCCAAAGAGGGGAAGGAGAACAACCAACACCAGCATATCTTCAAATGGTGAAGAGTTGGCTTACACAATCTATTCATCCTGCTAATCCCACGGAGGGTACAGCCCTACTCCTTGAGGCCAATGCCTCCAATTGGCTGCAAATGGGCCTTCAAATCCTTGGGGATCACTACACAAACTCCTACCGGAACTTGAAGGAAACTCTCGCTACATTCACAGTGGTGGACGGACAGAGAGCCTGGGTAGTGGCAAACAAGTGGATCAAAAGAAAATATCCATATGTTGTTGAGAGGGTTCTTCAGGAAACAGCCAAGGATATAGAACACATGGGTCTAGGAATTACATTGTTGGAACCCGAACAAACCAATCCCAGAAAATGTAGTTCCGCGCCTGGGGTCACCACCCTTCATGGAAAGAGGGCCCGTACGTCCAACTCCACTTCCACCCCTGCCCTGGAGGTTCAAATGGCCACGGTCCATACCCCGACCACTGCTCCAATACCCCAGTCTGGTCCCACTACAATCCCTGAAACCCAAATGGAGATACCTGACACTCCAACCTCAGTCTGTGTACCTACTATGATTGACGACCCTTCCACCAAACAAGCAACACATCAGTCCTACTCAGTCCCTGTCACAACCCTGATTGATCCGGAGGGAATACACCAGGTTCTGGGGACTACCCCTAACCGTCCCAGGGCTCCTCAGCCCCTTTCTTTCCGGCCGGCTCCTTCCTTGTCCCCGTCTCAAACTTTAGTTGAAACTGAACCAAGAGTTCCCATCGGTTTACTGAAACCCTGCAAACTTTCTGAGTTTCTTGATGGTACTATCCCTAAAATTCTTCCGACAACCCCGAACAAAGGCACCCAGAACTGGTGGGATGCGGGGACGGATGTGTCCCTACCTCCTCGACCACAACGTGTCCCACGCAGAAGTGGGAACAGGTCCCCATCTAGCACACTCCCGGGCCCCTCTAGACCATTAACTAGGGCAGATTTTAATTTGAGTCCAACTCCTCCGAGGGAACTATTTGAACGACATGAACATCATGGTGACAAGAACAACAACTGGTCTCTAGATCCTAGGAGGAGGATCATCATAATGGGCGACTCAAACATTGGCAGGCTGCCAACAGTTGAGGATAAACGGATCCAGGTAGATAGCTTCCCGGGAGCCCAAATTAACCATGCGACTCACATCCTCAGACAGAAAACTCCGGCAACGGACCACGTGGACATAGTGGTCCTGAGTTTTGGCCTTAATGATAAGGACAACAAATCACCAGTCTCCCTAGATAACTCCCTTAAAAGGCTTCTCCATGCAGCACACGCAACCTTCCCCCATGCGGCAATTTACGTACCAAAAATAAACTTCTCGGACAGACTGCAGGGGAACCATAAAAGAAACCTGGGAGTTTTGAACTCCATCATCTCAAACATGGTCAACAACATTCCTTGCTTGAGTAGGAGGCTGTACAACACAGAACGGGACAACATCCACTGGACGGGAGAAACGGCGAAGAACATGTGGAACCTCTGGAGCTCTTTTTTGTCCTTGGACAAACGGAGCAACACTCCAACATAACAGATAAATCAATAATAAACCTTTCCCAAACTTTTTCACTCTCGTCAAACCAGACAAAAGTTCTCAAAAAGGGCCTTTCTTTTGTTCCTTCCCCCTTAGATAATAGTAACATTAGGCTCTCTCTCCTCCTCCTCTCTCTCTCTCTCTCTCATGCATTTATAATTTTGGGTCAATCGCATACTGCAGAGAGTTCCTTTAATAGCATGCGTCGGCCTGTGCATTGCCGTTAGCCTCTATACCAAACTGTGGCGTCACTAGACACGCAGGGAGACTAGTGGGACCCCGAACCACCTAACTCGCCCGTGCCATCGGACAGATGGGGTTCTCTCATAAGCTAACTTGCCTTTGACCCACCCCCAATCTTGTATATACATCCCTCCTTGGAACAACCCTCGAGGCTACCTGAAGGCAATTGGAGCCAGGGAGCAAGTAGCTTAAGACTGAAAACAATTGGTTTTCGCTAACTCTTATTCCGTTCCGTAACTCTTATTCCGTTAATAGTCCTTTCTATGTGCATATATTGGAACCAAAAAACTCACTCCTGCTAACTTTACCTCTACCTCTTTCCCAGTCAATCATAGGAGGGTCTTGTGTCTAGTACCTTGACTTCTCCTAAATTATTGTCTGTTCCTACTAACTTTACTCTACCTCTGTCCCAGTCAATCATAGGAGGGTCTTGTGTCTAGTACCTTGACTTCTCCTAAATTATTGTCTGTTCCTACTAACTTTGCTAACTTTACCTCTACCTCTTTCCCAGTCAATCATAGGAGGGTCTTGTGTCTAGTACCTTGACTTCTCCTAAATTATTGTCTGTTCCTACTAACTTTACTCTACCTCTGTCCCAGTCAATCATAGGAGGGTCTTGTGTCTAGTACCTTGACTTCTCCTAAATTATTGTCTGTTCCTACTAACTTTACTAACTTTACTCTACCTCTGTCCCAGTCAATCATAGGAGGGTCTTGGTTTAGGCTCTGTGGCTCATCCCTGTTCCTTCCTAAAACAGTTGGCTATTTAATGCTTTCCATTATTCCTTATATGTGCACATAGGTTTTTAATTTCCCTTAATCCCATGATGACCTGGGATAAAAATCCGTTTAATATGTAGTCCCCCTCTGGGGGACATATCAGATATTAAACTGATAAGAACAGATACTACACTTGATCTTAGCCAAAAGGCCGAGAAGCGATAACCCCATTACTGCACCCTGCCCGGGTGCGCCCCCTTGGGTGCTGTCCAATATCGCCTGGGGCAAAGGTCAATGAGCCCCTCCCCAGGACACTTGCTTTCAAGCAGTCTCCGCCCCCTTGAGCAAAGCCTCCCCAAAATACCTTGAATTTGTGATATAGGGGGACTCATATGTGATGGAGAGTCCCCCTATGGAGCACATATCAGAGCTGACAACGACAGAATCTTTATATATATATATATATATATAAATAAATTAATATATATATATATATCTAAAAAGGCGGGAAAACGGGCAGGGGGTTGAAAAGGGCTTTGCCTGATTGTCTTGTAAATGCCACATTTTCCCTCCATCCATTATCTAGCTAGCCTGGTTGCTGTTTTTACTAGCTGGCACTAGCATAGTTAGCTACTGTAGCTCTCCACTTTCATCTTGTGACATGTCACTGAAAGTGCTGCCGTTTGCTTCTGCCAGCACCTGCCCTTCAGGTGGCCAAGGAAACCGCTGCGCCCATGTTTTGGCATGTGTCTCCTAAATCGATTAGGAAGCCAAACGCTTTCCACTCAACAAAAACACTTTCCACTCAACAAAAACACTTTCCACTCAACAAAAACACTTTCCACTCGCTCTCGCTGGCCGTCTTCTTTTTCCCCATTAATGCACGCTCACTGGGCTTTTGCTTTTCAACACAAAGAGGAGGGTGCACCGTTCCCGGAGGCGCTGCAATACCGGGTCGATGCGTGGAGCGGATGGAGCAAGCCCCTTTTCCGTCTCCCTGTCCTAAAAATCCGTTTAATATGTAGTCCCCCTCTGGGGGACATATCAGATATTAAACTGATAAGAACAGATACTACACTTGATCTTAGCCAAAAGGCCGAGAAGCGATAACCCCATTACTGCACCCTGCCCGGGTGCGCCCCCTTGGGTGCTGTCCAATATCGCCTGGGGCAAAGGTCAATGAGCCCCTCCCCAGGACACTTGCTTTCAAGCAGTCTCCGCCCCCTTGAGCAAAGCCTCCCCAAAATACCTTGAATTTGTGATATAGGGGGACTCATATGTGATGGAGAGTCCCCCTATGGAGCACATATCAGAGCTGACAACGACAGAATCTTTATATATATATATATATATAAATAAATAAATAAATAAATAAATATATATATATATCTAAAAAGGCGGGAAAACGGGCAGGGGGTTGAAAAGGGCTTTGCCTGATTGTCTTGTAAATGCCACATTTTCCCTCCATCCATTATCTAGCTAGCCTGGTTGCTGTTTTTACTAGCTGGCACTAGCATAGTTAGCTACTGTAGCTCTCCACTGTCATCTTGTGACATGTCACTGAAAGTGCTGCCGTTTGCTTCTGCCAGCACCTGCCCTTCAGGTGGCCAAGGAAACCGCTGCGCCCATGTTTTGGCATGTGTCTCCTAAATCGATTAGGAAGCCAAACGCTTTCCACTCAACAAAAACACTTTCCACTCAACAAAAACACTTTCCACTCAACAAAAACACTTTCCACTCAACAAAAACACTTTCCACTCGCTCTCGCTGGCCGTCTTCTTTTTCCCCATTAATGCACGCTCACTGGGCTTTTGCTTTTCAACACAAAGAGGAGGGTGCACCGTTCCCGGAGGCGCTGCAATACCGGGTCGATGCGTGGAGCGGATGGAGCAAGCCCCTTTTCCGTCTCCCTGTCCTAAAAATCCGTTTAATATGTAGTCCCCCTCTGGGGGACATATCAGATATTAAACTGATAAGAACAGATTTTTTTTTCTTTTGAAAGGTTTTATTTTTCAGGAACAGCAGACTGAGCTTCATAAAATAAGCATTTCACATTTTACATTCTTAAAAACATGTCATAAAAACAATGGCATGACTTGGCTTAAAACACTGGCTGAAATTCGTTAAAAAGGCACAAAATGTTTTTTTTATTTTTTTAAAAACATATCATACATTTAAAAACAAAGACAGACCGGTACCTCAAGTGCCATAAAAACCATGAGCGTAATTAAATTAGACAGGTGACATGATTGGAGTAAAATATCAATGTGGTGGTAATAAAAACAACAATGTGTATTAAAGCCACTACCCCGCACACACACACACACACACACACACACACACACACACACACACACACACACACACACACACACACACACCTTGTCTTACCCAGGCTGGTGGACTTGGTGAGGTTGGGGCTGTAAGTCCAGGGCCAGGGGGGGGGGTGTGGTGAGGAGGGAGGAGGAGATGGAGGTCTGGGCTCGGCTGCAGCCCTGACTCCAGCTTCAGACGGTCGTTCTCCGTCTTCAGCTTCTCTCTCTCCCTGGGGGAACACAGCACACAGCTGTTAGTCAACACCATAGCTCAGAAGATGCGTGTGTGTACAGTATGCGTGTGTGGCATCATGTTACCTGTGAAGTTGAGAGTGTGTGTGGTGTTACCTGCATGCGGCTCAGACTCTCTGAGCTGGTCCAGCTGGTGGGCGGAGCTGAGCGCCTCAAGGCGGATGATGTCAGCTTCATCTCCTTCTCCCTGAGTTCGCTGCATCACTGTCTACACTTCGTCATCCAAACAGTCCAACAGCCCCCCACACACACACACACACACACACACACACACAGTTAGAACATGCACACACAGTTAGAACATGCACACCCTCTACATCACATAAAAACACTAGCAAACAAGAATACACACATGAATACACCAGTACAGGTCATTCAAACTCAGATGGCCTCTGCCACCTCTTCTTTCGAAACCTTTTTTCTCTTCCTCCTCCTCTTTCACCACAAAACCTTTTTTTACCTCTGCAGGCAAGGCCTGGGAAGACTGGTGGGTTCAGTCTCACCTACTTCAGTTTTACAGACGACACACATGGACGACACACGTTCTAAAAAACGGGAGAGAAAAGTCATTTCAAAATTAACAATGGCTCCTGGTTCACAAATTCCACCAACAATATTTCAAACTGAGACAAAAAAAAGTGACAATAAGGGTCTCTGTAAGGAGAAACAGTGACAGATTTAGTAATCTAAAATGATTTACACTAACTGAAGACACAATCGCCCCTCTCCTCCTTTCCTTTTCTCTTCCTCTCTCTCTCTCTCTCACACACACACACACACACACACAGTGCTCCTACCTGCCTGGCAGTGTTGAGGTGTAACGAGTGTCACTACATCACTCATCAGCAGAGCTTCTTTGCAATCGGTCCCAGACTGGGAGCTTACATGCGGACAACCGCACATGACCACCACCATTAACACCGTTTTAGACCAGATATGCCATCAAAAAGCTAGTGATACTATATGGATTCAATATAGACGGTATCAATGCTTGAGGAGTGACTTCATCAATTCAACACTGTGACACGTACACTCCCCCCCGCTCTCACACACACACTAAAACATAAACACACACACACCTCCTATCTGACTATCACTTGATAGTCTCCTCACACAACTCTGCTGTTCTCTCTAGAACTACACACGCACATTTTAATAATTTATTTATGTTCACACAAATAGAAGCATAAAGGACATGAGTACTAACAATGCAGTCAGACATAGGAGTCAGACAGTTACATAAGTGCCTAGTTGGAAATCACACTGCATACTGTACACACAAGAAGATGACAATGACAGGTTGACAGAACACAGCCTACTTCATGGGTACAGAAAACAGCACCTCCTCCACATTGAGCAGATCCCAATAATGGCTAAAACTGAGCAGTTTCTCTAACTGCTTGGCCCTTATCCGAGGCAGGCAGGCCATCTGAGGGCCCCTCACAACCAACTTGTGCACATAATCCAGGCTACCAAATACACAGTTGTAGCCTAGTTGTGGAATGGTCTCCTCTAGGTGTTGGTAATTAAAGCCCCTCTCTTCAATAGTAACCAGGTGATAATCAGAATAAGAGACCCTAGTAACAGTGATTCACCCAATCACCTTCTATAAGAGAATCAAATTCCAAATCAGAAGGGTCATTGAGAGTTGAGTTGCTATGCGAGTAGAGACCATCGCAACACACTGAAACGTGAAGTCCAATCATCTTTCAACAATATAGCAATCTAGTGGGTAGAGACCCTAGTAACACACAATCATCCAATCATCTCACAAAAACAACAATAGTGATTCGACCAATAACCTTCTACAGACAATATAAAATGAAGAGGTCAGTGACTGAGACCTCACTCAGAAGATTCACCTCAGAACCTCAAATTCACAGGTAAGTTGTAATGCTATAGCTAGTCATCATTCTTGGTTAGCTAGCTATCATTTATCATATTATCTATGCCATAGTATAGTTGAAATGTCATCAATAGTAAAGCTAATGTTTTGAATCCCAATCAACTTCTACAGACGACATCAAATTAAGACGTCAGTGACAGATCTGAATATTCACCTCGGAACCTCGAATTCACAAGTAAGTTGTAACGCTATAGTTAATTTGACTGACCAGCCAATGCCATTACCTTTGTCAATTCCTAGTATGTGTATAGCCTATGCAGACGGATCTTGAATCTAGCTACTATTAGCGGTATTTTAGATGAATAATAGCTATACATTAAAACGAGACATAAGGGCTGGAGTGATTTTCATATTTTGCAGGTGAGGATCCAAGCCGTAGGCCTACGGCTCGTTGACTAGAGGCTCGAAGCTGAAATATTAAAGACAATTATTTTTGGCTGTCGTGGCCAAGTTCAGACACCATAACATGACAGAAACCCACCAACGTCATTAGTCGTTTTCAGGGGTCGATAATTGTTTAGCTCACCAGCTATAACGTGACAGAAACCCACCAACGTTAGTCGTGTTCAGGGGTCGATATCACTTTTTAGCTCACCAGCCAAATAATGCTAGTCTAACTTAAAACTGGTTATGCTGGTCAGCAATCTCAAATAAATGTCAAGCTTGTTTGGCTGTCTGACACGATACGGTTAGCTACCGGGGGGCTTCGAAAACATCATACACCAAATGAAAAATGGAAAGTTGCCCGCATTTTGCGCTTAATTGGCAGGGGTTAATTTCGAACCCTGGTCGTAATAGTTGCAAACATGCATGCATAGCCTATTCATGCCAACGAACGTTACAACGTTATGTTAACGATTCGTACAAAGTTTGCAAAAAAATAAGGTTAGCAGCAATTGCCGCTGTTAACCAGTAAGCGCTCTCTAGCTAAAGTTAGCTAGCTAATGTTTGAAGACGCACATTTCGTCGGCATGTGAAACAAAGCAAGATACGGTGAATTACGAGAATAAAATAATGTGTAATGTTTTGTAAAGTGTCACATTAGATTAACAGAACAAAAGTTACAATTCGTTAACGCTGGGGAAACAAGCACGCTGCTTTCCAGTTGTGTCGGGGTCAGGATTTGACACCTGAGATGACGTCACGTCATATCCCCCGGTTTTAAACATTTTCTACTAAATTGTCTGTAGTGTTTTTATTTTTATTTTATTATTATTATTAATATTATTAAGAACCTGTCTCCAGACCTGTGATCTGAATTTTCGAATCAGCAATTGAATAAAGAAATGAAACAAAATGGCAATTCGTAGGCCTTGGTTAGGCTGTTGCTACACCTGTCAAGCTTTCGCACCCGGCATATTCAAACATTACATTTACTAGGATATCAGTAAGAGAAATCACTGGCAGGCTGATTACATAACCCAATAAAAAACATAAACAATGCACCACACATCTGAATTCAACACCGATTTGTCCGACAAAACATGTCCATGTTGGCTGAGGCGCTGTCCATGGTGTTGAAAGGTGCAGTCACTGTGCTAAATGCCGTCAGTAGGTGCCGTGACGCGTGAAGTAGACGACAAGAGAGCGCTTCTGACATAGCCTAGGCTACATTGTATTTTCCAATTACGAACAGTTGAGCCCTGAAAATAAATGTGTTGCAACAGAATGAGCACATTGTTCCTGCCTCTGTATTGTAATGGCAGAGAGAACACTAATCCTTTTCACTTTTATTTTTCAGCATGTCACTCTCAAGTATTTTGAAAGGAACCACCTCCCACCCCTTTGACCGCCCACCTATGTTGGCGGTCAAAGTTATTGGGGAGGTGCAACAATCCAAGGTCCTCAAGTGGAAGTGGACAGACGGAAGCTGCACCCCGGACGGTTTGAAGGTTAACAAAATATGTGCCTTGTCAGACGGTCACTCGGTGACAAAAGTCACATTGTTTGAGGAACAAGCCTCAAAGCTACAGGTTTTTACTCTTTTTACTCTTTTTATATGTATAAAAAATAATTGTTGGCAATCAGCTTGACCTCTCACAATATTAGATATAGGCCTACTGTACATCTAACCTTTATTTGACTTAAAATTGTTCAAATAAACAAAAAATACATTTACCATTTACCTGTAGCTCATTATATACATTCTGTTAACTTCTAGATATCTATTGACCTATATAAATATGTGAATTGAAATATGATACACATTTGCTCTTGATCATAGCTGCTGACATCTGTAGAAATTGGTCATGTGAATAGATTTGCTTTTGTAGTCTGTTGGAGTTGGCTTCATGCCTCTGGCTCATCAATATTCTTCCTTTCATCTCATTAGGCTGGAAAAAGTTACATTATAAAAAATTATAGTGTCCGGACCCCCCAGCATCAGGACCAAGAGCGCACAATTGGGTTCACCAGATCCACCTTGGCCTTTCACACAGCCCCGGTGGCAGTGCCTGAAGAGCTGGGGCAGCAGGCACTGGCACTGCTCAACCCGGCCTCCCCTCTCCTTCCCTTAAAGGACCGGGTGACGGGGAGGCTGATCTCCTTAGAGGGACGTGTTGTCGAGGTTAGTTCACATTCCGAGTTACAGGCGGGTCTTATACTTCAAAATATGGGCTGGCTTTTCAAATACTGATTCCAAAGACATGTCCCATTTAGCTTGTTAGAGGTGTCTTTAACTCCACTTTTGGATTTTAGAGTTGAGGTGCATGTACCCTACACCACAGATTAATGAACATTGCATCTATTCAAAATTTTAACTGCAAAAATTCAGTAGAACAAAATGATCCAAAGTGCTGTTCTTTATGAAATGGGAAGTATTTCCATTACATGTGTTGGAAATATGGAAAGGGGCTGTAGGGATAGAGGAGATGGTATTGTATATGCTTACAAGATACATTTTTATAACTTTTGCCCATGTTTGAGTACAGGCCTGTGTATTAAGCACTATGATGTAATTGTACCGAGTGAAACGTGGAGTAGCTGGTGAAGGTGCACTGACAGTTCCTCCACGAGGGTCGTCCCTATTGGCGCAACTGTTTATTTGTTTATTTAGGAGGATCCCCATTAGCTCTACCCTAAAGTAGAGCTACTTTTAGTTGGGTCCACATTTAAAACATTACATTACAACATTACATTATCATTTAAAACATACATTACATTACATATATCAAACAGATCAAACATACATTATACATTTCAAACTTTAAAACAGTATCATACAGTTTTACATTGTCATAAAAACACTAATATCAAATATATAGCATAAATAAAACAATCTTCAAACCATGTAAAACTACACATTTCCATTTACAGAGCATCGCCATCTAGTGTCTTAAGTATGCAGTACCCAAGTGTTTCCTGTTTTTGAACATACGTATGTATGTGTCATGGTTATAATTTATGTTGGTAGTAGGTTCCATGACTTCATGGCTCTGTATCTCGCAACTGTCAGTGTGTCCGCATCCCAAGCGGGAGACCCCGGTTCTAATCCCTTTGGCATGCCGAAACAAATGGGTTACATAATCTTAATTATGTATCTTCCTGTTATTTGTTGTAGATCTCTTCAGTTATGAGGCTGACTGGCCAAAATGAGGAGTACCCACTCCAGAAGTTGACACTGGAGAAGGTAAAAATGTTTTTAGTAAGAAATCTTACTTCAATTGTATCTGTCTCTTTTAATAACAAATAATCTTGCCATTTTCTTTTAAACATTTTGAAATGTATTAATACCATGATACTTTTTTGTACCCTTGACCAATTTTCTACTCATTGTTGATGTTGTTAATCATGATGAAGTTAAAATCGTAATTCCTGTCTCAGCACTTTTCTTTTATACTATTTTCAGGACGGAGAAAGGGTGGTGGTCTCCCTTTGGAGGGAGGCCATCCTCCTCAAGGCCCCCCTCAGCAGTGTGGTGAGGGTGTCCCATATAAAAGGCAGGCAAGGCACATATGGGTACACTGCGTCCAGCACCAACTGGACCACCATAGAGGTAAATTATGATATGGTAAATGTGGTGAAATGGGGATTACACAAATGTATTGGGATATGTGCACAAATTTCACATTACCCGTCCGGTCAGTCCACAAGGCACATCTTAGTCAGAAGTTAACTGTACACCTATAACTAACCACTGCTTATGTGTAGCCGATAGAATCGTGACCCCTCTAAAACCCTCATGGATTGAGGTAGTCCTCTGGGATTATGTTAGTTGTGGTGAAACTCAGGCCGATAGGGAACTCTCTTGGCAAAGTTGGTAGCACATCTGAGTTGCGAGAACAACGTCACAGGTACGCTCCCTGGACAATCCCTTAACATGGGTCAAGAGACAAAACAAAAAATAGAATAGAAAGTTTATTTGCCATGTGTAACAAGCACGGATACAGGCACATTTGAATTATTGTCATCGCTTGTCCTTACAAATATCTTATCAGTACTAATCAGTTCCTCATTCCAGTCCTAAGTGCGGAGCTAGACATTTAAAGGTTCCCAAACTGGCAGATTACTATCCGTAGTCTAGCATTCCATCAGTCTAGCATTATCTATCAGTATCCACATCTACTTATCTCATCCGATCATGGACAGCTGTGTCCAGGATATAGGCAGTGCAATTAAATAACATTTCAAGTATACAGTTGTGCAGTCAGTTGTTGTTGTTGTCTATTGTTGTGAGTCAATTGTTATTGTCTACCAATTGGGGGGGGGGGCGAGGTGGTAGGCCAACGGGGGCTGGGAGGGGGGGGTCAGCGAGGGCAGGGGAGTGGGATTGAGAGACTGGCCCATCTGAACAGAACAGTCGCGGGGCGGGGGTGGGGGGGGTTAACTGTCCAGGCAAAGGGGTGGTGGTGATGGAGATAATGGGTCATGGGGGGTGTCTTCAGTGTCAGTCTACTGCAACTATTGGCTGTTGAGCTTGCGGACCACATCGGGAAAGAAGCTGTTGTGGTACCACTCCTTTGTGGTCCTGATTCTCAGCCATCTTCCGTCTCTTCCGGCGAGATGGTGCTAATAGGTGGTAGCTGGGGTGGTTGGTGTCTTTTGTGCAGAGCAGAATGAAGTCCGTCACATATGCTCCTTTGTCCTTGAAAATGGTACACAAAAATAAATATGGAGAAAAAGTGCTTGAAATGAAATAATATGATTTTAATCTGTACACTGAATCCTATGTTTCATTGCTCTTCTGTAGGTGCAAACACAACAGGTCCATGCCAAGACCATTGAGGTGGTGGGGGTCATGGCCGAGGAGGCGGACGAGACAGCTCTTACCCTCCTCCTTATGGATGGAACCATGCTCCATGTGAAGAGGGCTCTGTGGGAGGAGGTGGTGGGGGGGCTGGAGCTGCCCAAGTCCCCATATGGACTGAGGGCAGATATAGAGGGAGAGGAGGTACTGGCTCTCCAAGAGCTATAGAGCTATTTTTTATTTTCTTCAATTGATTTAAGTTTTTATATCATTTAAGTTATAGTTTGATTAATGTTCATGGACGTTTGTGTAGAAGAGCTGTTGTTTTTGTTGTTTAAATGTATATATTAAAAAATCTTACCATGTTAAACTGTGTGTGTGTGTGTGTGTGTGTGTGCGTGCGTGCGTGCGTGTGTGTGTGTGCACCTGTATTGCTGGTCCAGAGGCCATACAGAGATCCTTCTGCAAGGCGATCTTCAGGTTCTCATCTATTATGTCTGTGAGACGGACAAGAGATGCTTGGTCATTCATTTAGTGTCATATATTGACTGTGGTCGTGTGTGATTTGCAATACAAGCGTAATAATCAGAATGGTTACATATTCAGTACATGATTAGATAAAAAGGCTTGATGTTGTGGTGACTCACCTTAGGCAATTGGCCAGGTCATGGAAAATGCTGTGGAGGCGGAGCTCAGCAAAGACTGTACCGCCTCCAGAGAAACGCCATCTGGGAAGATGAAAGGAGAGACTCTTCATTCAGCCCATGGAGCTCCAGGTGGCTGAAAGTCTCAGAGTGACACCACATGGATGCTACAACAGAGGGAGAACAGGAGAAGGAGAATGTGTCAGTCATGATAATCACATTAATTGAAATTAAGAGAATTGAAAGATTCAAACAGTTCGCGTAATTTTTTCATTGTTCAATGATATTGCAAAGCAAACTACTAAATAACCAAGTCAAGTCTATTTTAGCCACCAAGTGCGTGTCTATGGGCTTGTGGCGCTGTCCCGATTGGCTTTGAGGTAAGGCGCCGCTTTGTGAGAACAAAAGCTCAGAAGAAGTAGGCTAAGTAAGCTTATAACAAGCGTCCCCCAAAATAATATTTAGCTATGATTCATTGGAGATTAGTTATGTTTTTTCAGATCCTGAAGTACAGAAGGTTATATGTGTTCTGGAACATGTTTGATGTCATTATCTAAATGTCCGACTGGATAGCTGACGCTAGTGGGTCTTTAGCTATTCAGCAAGTCTGCTAGTTCGCAATACTGTAACTTCACTAGCTAACTGTACCAAACCCATGTTTTTGCTTCTGCATAGTCCACACAGCGTCATGCTGTTGAATGCTCTAAAGCAGGGGTCCCCAAACTTTTCAGCCCGCAACCCCCAAAATAACGATGCCAGAGACTTGCGACCCCCAGGTGGAAGCATGCAAATGTTTGCGCGCACACGCACTTATAGGCATAACAGCAACACAACAAAAGAACACAATCTATTGTAATATTTTACAATAGCAGTAGCTGTATTATTATTAATGTAAACATTATTTTTACCTTTTGTAACAATTATGGTTAATAGGATATTTTGAATTGTTTTTATGATCTCGCAACCCCCCCACCTTATCATCTCAGGACCCCTCATCCCCGTCTCGCGACCCCCCAGGGGGTCCCGACCCCCACTTGATGATACTGTGTTGCTCTTATGTAACAGGTCACAGTGGCGCTGGCAGCCATACCAGTGGCCGCACCTATTGTATCTGCACAGAAGACAGTGTCTTCTTGGATGGTAAATAGATAATTATAATAGTGTTCTTTCTTTGTTGATGGTGCTGATACAGTAGATATCCCCAAGCCATCTATTACATTTCCTTTCTTATGACACACAGACAAAAAGACACACGCTCTACTGTGAGCAACCCCATGAAAATTGTGTTATTGAGTTAATTGACAGTGTCTCGGATCAAAGTACTATCGAAAAGTACTTTCTATGAAGGAGGGTATGTAGGAAGGGAGGAAGGAAGGAAAGAAGGAAGTGTGTGTTTCAAAGTGTAATGTCATGTACACAATAAAAATACAGCATCATTATCGGTAATGAAAATTTTAGGCTCAGAGTCGACTCAACTTTGCGTAGTAAAAAATGGTAAAAGGGCATAAAAAGGCAAAGGGCATAGATAGAATAAAATATATAAAAGAAGTAACAAAAACAGGTGTGCAGTGCAATATCAATGTAGTAAATTAAAGTGGCAAAAGTGACCATTAAGGTGCTGTGTGCATGGGCACCCGCATGCACGGTGGGCGTATAAGTCTTATAAATGCATATATAAATAAATACATAAATAAAGATTGTTGTTTGTATGCATTGCAAAAATAAATAAATAATAATAATAATAATAATAAAAATAATAATAGGAAAATAATAATAATAATAATCATCATCATCATCGTCATCATTATCATAATAATAATAATAATAATAATAATAATAATAAAGGAAAATAGAAAAAAATATAAAATAAATAACAATAAAACATAGTATAAGATTATTGTGGTGGTTTAAAATAAAATCTTAACTGTTATAAATGCTTTCATATTCATGAAAAAAAACAAAGACAAATAATTTAAAATGACAATGAATGTTTGGTTAATAAATAAAAAAAGAATATTGACTATAATATAACTGAGAAATTATTAAGTAATCCTTGCATTGGTTCAGCTGATATTTGTGTCTAATTATTGTAAATGAGGGAAACCTCAATGCTTTACAAGAATAAATAAAGATTTGAAATGAAAAAGAAAAAATCACCTCCAGAAATTACATTGTGACCAGACCAATCAGGGACTGATTATACTCTCCAAGGATTACTCCAATAACCAAACTACTCTAATACAAAGTGTTGCAAGTGTATATTGCTTCCAGTGGCGTTAAGTGTTTTGTCAAGTTCATATGAGGAGGTGCAGCAGGGGTGTGGTAACCTGTCCATTTTGCTTCCATTCCTGGTGTTGTGTTTTGTCAATGTTCATCTGTCAGCAATCAAGTCCCAAGAGTCCAAAGATTGAGGAGGGCCAGCACTGGGTCCTGTGATAACCTCTCTGCAGCAGGAGAGCAGTAGAAGAGCTTAAACTTGCTGGTAGGCAGAAGGGCAGTGGTGTTGTGAATCCTTTTATAGTCTTGTCTGGCTCCTGGGCCTGCCCCCTCCTGGCTGTGGCCCCATGTCCATGAAAGAGGAGTAGGACTGTGCCAGCATGGCTCTCTTTGTACTGTCCTGGCGGGGCCTTCTCTGCAGGGGGCTCTGGGGAAGGCTTGGGGATGCATGCTGAACTGAGGTAGGGTGCCTCTTGGACACCAACACTTTCTCTTGGTATTCCAATTGTGTGTCAGCCTCTGGTCCGCTCCCATCACGGAACTCCACCTGCAACAAGACACATTATTCTAGAGTGCGTCCCAAGGACAACAACCAAGAACATACACAAATTTGGTGGCAATGATATAAAACACCATTTTGTATTTTGATACCATACCTTGAAATGACTTCTCGATCATCTGGGGGCTGCAGGTACAGACTGGGGCTCGTCCTGGGCTGGGGACAGTTCCACCTCGAATGGCAGTTTGGGTCAGGCTTGGCAGCCCCTCTCTGTGTTGAGGAGGGTGCCGGGACCCTTGGGGTCTGAGCCCCTCTATCAAAGTCACCCTCTCTGCTGTGAGGTGGGATCCTCCGTCCGTCCCTCCCACCCTCCCAGCCTCTAACTCTCTCACTCTCTGTGAGGCTGGGGCAGCAGGCCAGGTGGTGAGGCCTGCTGCAACGGAGGATCCACCTACTTTGGTTGCATTGAGAATATAGTATTACATTTCTGATAAATTGTGATCTATTAAAATGTGCTCTGTTAAAGTATTACTGCTAAATTATGCTTTAATCTGAATACATTAATACTTTAATCTAATAATTTAGGTTCCACAAAGGTTTGCTTGAAAAATGTTGTCAAATATGTATTGCTTTATATAAGTTAACCTTATTTTTGTTGTAAAACTTCAGGATCACATACTGTGTAGACCAGATAAAGAAGCTCATATTGAAAATATTACTTTAAGGTTAGTCACAAGTCATTTGCACAAGTAAAGTTAGTCACAAATAATTTGCATCTTCATATGTAAAACTCAGCTTCTTCATGAGCTGTTGGAGGACATTACACAGTATACAGGGTTGTGGTAACTATAATAGGTTTTCATTACACCAGAATGGAGACAATGCTGTGGTTGAGAAATGAAAATGAGGTCCAGCAGTGTGTTCTTCTCTGTGGTTGCAGCAGTGATGAGTTGTGCATATCCCCTGGACTGAAACAGCTCATGTATTGGCTTACGTGCGTTGGAAAATACATTCTCGTTGAAATCGCCACAGACAAGGATGGGGTGACAATCCATGATCTCCAATGAGTCCAAAAGGCTTCCCAGGTTAGACAGGAATGATCTCACACTGTAGTCTGGAGGTCTGTATACGGCTGCAATCAATGCGCTCACTGGGGCCTCAACCTTAAAAGCCAAAAACTCAAGGTCAGTTACGTTATCTATGTACCGCTTTTCACACACTCTAATGTGGTTTTTAACATAAACAGCAACTCCACCACCACCTATGTTGTTTATTTGTGGAAAATTGGTGTAGGACAGGTGTCTATTGCGTTTGAACATGTTGTAGCCCTCTAAATGGAGACTCTGTGCAACCAAGGAGCCTTGTAGGTGGGTTTCTGTGAGACACAAAACATCTGCAAGACACAGTTCATGGTGGCTCTTGATGTCACTGACATGAGATGGCAATCCTTCTGTGTTATGGTGAATGATGGTCAGAGTGTCATGTCTGTTTAATGTTTGTTTGATGTGAAGAAGAGGCATCATGTCGTCCAAGCTGACTTATCTCATAGTCTCTAGGGCTGCAGTGATTTCTCGGTTGGCATATATTTTTCTCTCATCCATATCCAGGATGTGCAGTCCACTGAGAGAGGTCACTCTGCTGACAGCTACATAGGCCATGCCAGGTTCAAAAATGTGTTTAAGCGAGACTACAGCTGATGTCCTTGTCATACCTTGAACCTTATGTATTGTACAAGCAAAGGCAAGCTTTATAGGGAACTGTCTGCGTACCACTCCTTTCTGTTTCAGATTATCCTCTGCTCTCTCAATGTACACTAGATTGTTGGGTCCTCCTGGTACTCTGTTACAGTAATTCCTTCCAGCCGTTTCATCATCCATTTTGAGCCCAAGCATAGTGACGTGTGCAAAACCATTTTGTTCGGAGGTTACTACCCTGAATAGTGTAGCGAACGATCCATTCACCAATCCCTGAGACACATCTATGTTTCTGGTGAGCATCACACGAGCACCCTCAGCAACGTTGAGTGTATCTGGTAAATCATCTTTGCCTCCTTTAAATGGTTTGACTTGTCGTGCCATTCTGCCGGTGTGTGGGTCCTTTTTATAGTCATCTGCATCAATGATGGTGATATGAGAATGGAGCACAGCCAATGTTGCAGAGTTGTGCGAATCAACTTGTTTATTAGTTGCAAAAATGTGCAGGACGTCAGTTGGACAAAGTGCTGGTTCGGTGATGGTCTGTGACAGTAAAGCTCTGTCTGCTTCAGACAACGCATGTGACTTGTCTTTCACGCGGATGCGGTTCAGCATTTCTGCAAAGGCGACATCATCCTTCTGACGCATAATCTCAGTGAGAGTTATCATCTGAAAGTGTTCCTGCCAGAGGTCAAGCTCACGTGGGTCATATACACAGAGGGTCTTGGACTGTCTCACAGGTGGTAGCTGATAAAAGTCTCCAACAGCTATGACTGACATACCTCCAAAGGGACTCTGGCTGCCTTTGATCTGCTTGAGTCTGACATCCACATAGGCAAAAAGGGGTTTTGACACCATGGACACTTCATCAATGACAAGGATTTCAGCATTTAAAAGTTCACATCTGACTTCATCCAATTTGTTACCAAGTCCTTGAAATGGAGGTTTTAGGCTTCGCGGCAGCTTGAGGAGAGAGTGCAGTGTTGTACCTGATATATTAAAGGCTGCAGTTCCGGTGAAAGCAGTCAACAGGACAGTGGGGTTTGATATGTCAGCCTCCTCAGCACGTCTCGGCAGCTTGCACAGTATCTTAGATGCCTCTGAATAGATGCACTTGATGAGATGTGACTTTCCTGTTCCAGCACCACCATTTATGTAATAAAAAAACGGCTCTGGATTTAGGCAACAGACGCGCTTTATGCACCAGTCTCTAACTGCATAGAATACACATGCTTGTTTCTGATTGAGATTCTGATACATGTGGCGTAACAGTGTGGGGTCTATTGCAGGGGGCTCTCTGATGGCTCTGACTTCTGTTGCTGCAGCAGCCTGATTACTGTACTCTGGGACATTCTCTTGTACATGTTCATGATCTGGCTCTCTTGCCTCCAGTTCTTCAATACACTCCAACCTCACTGCTTCGGATTCTGGCGCCAGATTACACCATTCATCAATCGCGCCTCTGTTCTGTTCAAACTCCTCCATTGCATTCTCAATTTCTTCACTGTTTTTCTCATATTTGTCTCTGTTTCGTTTGACAACGTGTGGGACATACTCTCCATAGTTAGAACCTGGTAGTTGAACCCAGCCACCATTGTAGAATGACTCATACGTGGGTAAAGACGGTCTTTTCAGTTCCTGGTCTGATCGGTGAGGAATGTACAGTTTCAGTAATGTGCCATAATACTTCTCGGGATATTTCTCCTGTGATGTGCGATAATATCTGATGATAGCGGGCTTGTCTGTGTTTCTCCTTTGAACAAATCCCATGTCATTCAGCAGGGGCAAAACATTTTTACCTTTTGTCTGTCGGCCATAGACAATTCTGCAAGTAGAGGCAAAATCAGCCAAGCACATCTCCTCAAACTCTGGTGTTTCAGGTCTGGCTTTGTATTTGTCTGTCAAAGACGTCGCCCACACATTGTCACTTTCTGATGTTGTGCTCTCTAGGTATGCCATGGGGCGACTCATTCTCAGTGGGTTGTCATCTGTTGGTATGAATATGACACCGCGCGAGCACTTCTTCATGTTAATTCCACATGCACGAGTCACACACTCCTGAGCACTGACCTCTCTCTTTTTGGAATAAGCCTGCATAATCTCCCTCATTTCATCACATTCATTTGCATACTCCCGGGTTCCTGAGTTCAGAATCAGTGTTTTAAGATACTCACTTACAGCGTTCTCACTTTTGCATATATATGTGCAAATGTAATGTATTAAACTGAAATAATTGAGTACAAACTGCACGTCAATGTTAGCGTCCCAAGCATCGAGTAGATAGGGGTTGTATCCATTTACCCAGCAGTCTTTTGGGTCACGTTTCAGTACCAGTACGCTGGATTTGTTCATCATCTGCAGGTATCCCTCATAATCACAGAGTGTTAAGTTACATTGAGCCAGTAGCTGCTCTAAACTCAGGGAGGCGGCGGCAGGTTGATTCAAAAGCAGGTTCAGTGGTCTAAGCTTGTCCCTTGCTGTTTCCAGTTCAAGCGGATCATCTCCAGGTCTTGTTATCATTGTCTCTTTGGAGGGTGGTTTGGGAAATCCAAAACGGCATCCAGAGCCTAGACTTTTGAAACATGTCCTTGTGTGGTTTTTGCTGTGTATTTGCACTTCTGTTACTTTCTTATACAGTTCAGGTTGTGTATGTGGATCGGGTAGCTGGGCTGTGATGTATTTGGACACAAAATTACATACAGTCTGATCATCATCTTGCTCAAACACAGGTGCACCTTCTACCCATATGAGACAGTGTATGTGCGGGCTTCCTCTGTGTTGAAACTCCACTCTGTAAAAGTAGTCAACAACTTTGCCAAGGGGCTGCGCAGGAGACAAGATTAAATCTCTGTATAAGGCCTCAACACGTTTATCAAACATGCGCATTGTTGTCACAGGATTGCTTCTCAGTATGTCACACTTTGTGGACCAGTCAAGCTCCTCAAAATTAACCTCCTCACCCTGCTGAGTTTTTATTGCCTCAATCACCTCAGGCCAACGCATTTCTGCTGCTGAAAATGTACAAAAGAATGTAGGACTTCCCAACTGTCTGATCATGATCAAAAAGATCTTTGGTTGTTTTTTCCCAGTAGGCTGGTGTCCCTCTCAGAGGCTGCATGAATCTGACTGCATCTTTATTTCTCACCAGTCTCTCAATCTCACGTCGGTCTTGTAACATTCCAGAAGTTATTTTGCGTCCATCTCTGGTGAAAGGTTTTCCTTTACGTAACTGTATTGTCATGCTGGAAGTGGCCAAATGTATTTCAGTCACAAACTGTGCAAAGAACAAATAGTTTGTATCTCTGGCAAACCGATTGTCGACACCGAAAAGCCTTGTTTTGAAATAACTACTAGGTGTTAATCTAATGGGTCTCTTTTCATCCAGTGTGTTTTGACCAGTGGGAAACTGAACAGGGAAAGACATGGCTTCCAGCTTAGGCGTTCTGAAAAAGCTGACTGGAGTATTCCTTTCTGCAGGGGCAACAGAGTAGATTCCTTCACTAAAACATAATATCTCCTCTGAAACATCACGTGGCTGAAGGCATGATTCTAGAGCAAGACCTCCATTAGGCATGTCACCCTCCTGTTCTGGATCATCTCTCTGCTCCTGAGGTTGACCGTCATCACTAGGCAGCACGTCATTGTTTTGTTGCTCATTTTCAGGATCCTTTTCTGCCTCACGCAGTGCATTGCTCTCACACCTGTCAATTTCCATCAAAGCAGCTTCATCATAATCATCATCATCGTCATTGTCATCATCATCATCATCAGGAAGTGTTGGGTCACATAACTCAGCCTCATCTCTGATAGTAACATCCTCATACTGTGGGTGAATGTGTTTGAGTTTATGCAGCGCCTGCACTAGCTTAGACCAGGTAACAGTCTGGAACAGCTGATGACCTCTGTAACACAACCGTCTCTTCAGTTTTACTCTCATGACTTGAGACTCACTTCTCAGTCTGGGCAGAGCATTGACTGTCTCCTGTACCTCCGATGGGACACAAACAACGTTACCGCGGATTGCTCTCTGTCGGCCTTTGGGAAGAGGAATAATTTTTGCAAATGTAATGCATTTGGCTATGAGATGTCTCTCCAGTATGTTGAGATCAGACAGTTCAGGAGGGATGTCGGCGAGCTCTAACTTGTTTGCCACAGCGAGGGTTGGCATGGTTCCATTCTTTAGATGATTATGGCAGGTGTAACAAATCCACTCTCTCCTTCTCTCATCAGGCACCTTGCACTGTTGTTCATTCCTGCAGTCATCATGACACACATGGACATAATTTCCTGTCAGGCATGCTGCAACCACGGCTGGATTTTTGATGTAATATGACCTTGTGCAGGGTCGTACCTGGTTTGGAAATGATGCCTTATGACAGACAGTGCACACGTAAGTGGGGCCGGCCTTTATTTTTGATCTGAAAAGAGATATGGCCTCTTTGATCACAGGGTTGTCACTCTCACGTGTTTGTCCACAGTTTATCCATCTGTATTTCCTTCTTATTTTCGCTGCACATTTCATGTTGCTCCTAAATGCAAGGTTGTTCTTATACTTGTCTCGCATTCGCTGTCTCATTAGTTGTCTGTGTCTCACCCTGAATGCTTGGTCATGTACATAACGCTGAGTGATATAAGATCGCCGCATCTGCCTAAAATCAACATGGTCTCTGTATTTGTTGTTAAGGTGCTCTTTTATTCTCTGGCTAAAATCAACATGGTCTCTGTATTTGTTCTTAAGGTGCTCTTTTATTCTCTGGCTAAAATCAACATGGTCTCTGTATTTGTTCTTAAGGTGCTCTTTTATTCTCTGGCTAAAATCAACATGGTCTCTGTATTTGTTGTTAAGGTGCTCTTTTATTCTCTGGCTAAAATCAACATTGTCTCTGTATTTGTTGTTAAGGTGCTCTTTTATTCTCTGGCTAAAATCAACATGGTCTCTGTATTTGTTGTTAAGAAGCCGTTTTCGTTTCTGTCTGAAATCAAAATTTTCTTTATAACGTGCTGCTATATTATTTATTTTCTTTTGTCGTAATTCTGAATTGATACGATAGCGGTTGGTAACGTACTCTCTCTTTCGTTGTCTGAGTTCTTCATTACAATATTTCCTGCTTGAGTTAATTTTTTTCTTTGCTTTATATGTTTCATTTGAAGCATACTTTGCCCTTTCATTCCTTTTTTGATTCTCCTTTCTTTGTGATGCCTTTTCAGTGAGCAATAGTCTCCTGTTAAATTTTCTTCTTTGCTGTTTAGTATATTTTGACAGTTTACGGGAGGTGTCATATAAGACATTATCACTGACAAGAGTATGTATCAGTGGAGCAGATGAGTTTGATTTGTGTCTCACAGAAGTGATGTTACTGGACATTCCCTGTAATATGTTATCAGAGACATCAGTGTTTATCCTTGCTGCAGTTGAGTTTGACTCACTTTGTGGAGCATCATGTGATGTGACAGAATTCAAGCTTGATGGCTCTGGTTCAGTTTCCATATCAGTGGATAGTACTTCACGTACATCAATGACAACAGTGTTTACCTTTGGAGCACTCAGGCTTGACTCATTTCGAAGAGCATCATTCACATTGTAAAACTCCACAGGCTTCAACTCATAGTTAGAGGAGGACTGTGTGCCCAAAATCCTGTGATACTTTATGAGCCTGTCAATCATATCACTGAGATGTGTGAATGTCAGCATGACAGCAGTAGGCCTACCACTAGTGCGTGAACCCGGGAGGGGGGGCAAACCATCAGCTGTTCTAGAGTGTGGGTCAAAGAAGCCATATCTGCCTGTCCTGGTTCTGAATACAGCAATACATAACCCTGTCATCAACAGCAACGCATACTGCACATCTGATAACAAGCAGCTCAATCCTGCCTCTAGGTCCAGAAAGCCATCTACAGCTCCGGGTAGCGGATCTCCTAATGTGCCATATCTGGAAAGGTGTTGCATGTTCACATGGTGTGTAAACCTGCGTGCTGGGGCTTTATGGGGTAGCTCGTCAGTAGTCAAAAAGATGTGCTGAGGAAACCTTTTCCTGGCGTGTTGATACATAACGTCACCCTTATCCAAAACGAGGTTGAGGTCTGCTGTGGTGATGTTTTCATTCTCATGAAGGAATGCAAGGAAAGTTAGTGCATTACATGTACACTGGGTATTTCTGAATGGGCCGTATCTAGGAGAATCCTGGCTGCGGGATGCACAGACACGTTTCACAGAAGGCTGATCTCCCAGGTTTACAGAGTCTGCATGGGAAGGTCCTGCTACACATGGATATGTTACAGTGTCTGCGTACAATACCTGTGGTTGACATGGCACATCACTTTGACTGTAGTTTACCTGGTAATCATGAGATGGCCCTGGTACACACGGATCATCACTGTGTAGTCCTCTCTTTACAATGTCTGCATAAGATACCTGTGGTACCCACGATGCATCACGTTGACCTCCCTGTGTTACACTCTGAGCACGAGACGCTGCAGACACCTTGACCTCTCCAGGGCTCTGAGGACCAGCACATTCTTCCTGTTCAGTTGTAGTTGCACGGTGAATCTCAGTCGACCCTTGCCAGCGCTGTCTTAGAACGTGGGACTTCTTACCTTTCTTTGGCATTATTGTACTCCAAATCCACAAATCTCCTAAATATGAAATATTGCCTCAATATACCTTGATATTCAGTCAGCTGCACACTAGTCTTAAGTATTTTTTCAAACCAATCCAAAGATTTATTTACTTTTCAATTCAAAGACCTAGACTGTTGGAGCTACTCAAATAGATGAACTGTATTCAAAGACTTTTGAATTTGATCAGCTAGACTCCTTAACAGAACAGCAGCGAAATTAAATGTTTTATGTAATCACTGTACAAATCAAGAGCAAATACTGAAATACTGTATCAAGAGTGTTTGATCCAAAGTTTTGTTAACAATGTCACAGATCACTTAACAATGTCAACTCTAATGAAAGCAATTCAGTTCCCTCAATTTAATATCAAGTATGATATTGAAATTAAATAGCCTGCTATACAATTTTAACTAGGTCTGACAAAAGAAACTTACACAACGATTTGTATTCTAGTACCACCTGTTTATCATTCACAGGATAGAGGAAAGAGACTAAATGGACTTTTATAAATCTATGGCTATTCAGATGAAAAATCAATTAGCCTATATTTATTCTCTCTTTGCTTCAGTATAGAACAGGGGACAGACAGAGGCTTGTAAAGGAAAATGCTTGTAATTAGAAATGCTTTCAAAACAAGGTATAGAACAGGGGCAAGACAGAGAGGCTTGTAAAGGGAAATGCTTGTAATTAGAAATGCTTTTAAAACAAGGGCTGGTAAGAGAGTTCTCAAAAGTGGGTTCTCAAAATTGGATTCGTAAAATTGGGTTCATAAAATTGGGTTCATAAAATTGGGTTCTCAAAATGGATTCGTAAAATTGGGTTTGCTTGTTAAGAAAAAGCTTTGACAAAAGCTGTTTTTGTGGTTGCAGTAGCAACAGTGCAGTGACCGCGGCAGACACCTGTAAGACAAGAACAAAAAACAAAAAGGGGTGTTAAAATGTCCTAATTCAGAAGTATGACATTTAGATTAGTTCCCCAAGATGAAACTGAATAAAGAGGCTTCAAGTTAAGACTGATGAATTTTTACATGTTCTACCAAAGTGAAATAACACTTTAGGCCTGCACTATACACTATATGGACAAAAGTATTGGGACACCTACACATTGCACCTAGAAGGCTTTTATGACATCCCATTCTAAATACATAGGCATTAATATGGAGTCCCCCCCCACACACACAGACTTTGCAGCTACAGCTTCCACTCTTTTCCATGCTTTTTATAAGATTTCAGAGTGTGTCTGTGGGAATTTTTGCCCATTCATCCAAAAGAGCATTTGTGAGGTCAGAAACTGATGTTGAACGAGATGGCCTAGCTCGCAATATCCGTTCTAGTTCATGGGGTTGAGGTCAGGGCTCTGTGTGGGCCAGTCAAGTTCTTCCACACCAACCTCACACAACCATGCCTCCTGTAGTCAAGTGTGTGTGTGTATGTGTATGTGTGTGTGCACATATGTATGGGGGCTGTACTTAGGGTTTGTTTTTTAAGGGTCTGGGGAGGTTGGGATGTGGGTATAGGGATGAGGGAAATCTCTGCTATATAACTTTTTTGTATTCCTTCTATGTATGTTACTCTCCTACTGTATACTATTTGCCCCACTATTTTAAGACTGTATATGTATTTGCCCAGTGACTGCCCGTGGAAATTAGCTGTTTTAGCTATAACCTTGTACAGTGCATCTCTCCCTATTCTATAGGGTAAATGTCTACTGTACCTTGTCCCTGTCTTAAAAATAAATAAAAGTCAATCAATCAATCAATCCTTTATGGACCTTGCTTTGTGCACTGGGGCACAGCCATGCTGGAACAGAAAAGAGCCTTCCCCAAACTGTTCCCACAATGTTGGAAGTTGAATTGTCCAAAATGTATTGGTAAGCTGAAGCATTAACATTTCCCTTCACTGGAACTAAGGGACCTAGGGCAACCTCAGAAAAACAACCCCAGACCATTATCTTATCAATGATTAAGAGGTGTGCCTTTGGGCATTAAGTGTATTACTGTCATGAAAAAAGTAATTGCTTCTATAGGCAGCTTAAGCACAGAGTTGGGCTGAATGAACAAGTTAAAAACCTGTGATGCACTGGACAGTGAGTACCGCTTAATTTATAAAAGGCTATAAAGTCTAATTACTATAGCAGAAAATGTAAACAACACAAATATTAAATAGTGCCCCAATATACACTGTCACAGCTCCATGCATGAGTGTCCTGCCAGAACTCACTCCCATGTCTCAGGCTTCTCACTTGCATTTGTTTTGAGGACAAACTATATCAGAGTGAAATATAATAATCCCTTTACAGTCAACATCAAATAGATTTAGGATTATGGCAACATAAAGCAAAGGGTTAATCTCACCTCTTTGCTTCGAAACACCTTTCAGGAAGTCAAATCTATGAAAATATAAAACAAAAGCATTGAGAAACACATTAAATATTAAATAGGACCAATTGCATTCCCAATAAGCACGTCACGTCAGTGAGCATTAAGACCATCCTTTATACCTACATCAAACATTTGGAATTACATGGTAAATTCGCCATTTAGGATAGCGGCTATTTGCAGTAGGCTATTCCATAAACAAGCTGAGAACGTCTTCCCTACTAACACAGTACGTAAAACTGACGGGACACATTGGTGTAATTGTGGTAACTTTGCGACGTCACCAGCAGCGGACCTAGCTGACACCTAGCTGACACTTGCCTTTTCAGTCGCAAAATAACCAAAATAGCCGTCCTCAAGTACACTGTAAGGGAACGTAGCCGCCACTGCTGCTTAAATCCGTAACTACGATGTAATTAAATAACGTGACAATGTGGTTACATCACAGTCCCAATCTGACTTTATTGGAAATGTGTCACAGTGGGTCAGAACATTTGTAAATTACTTAGGTTTTAAAATCAATTTTGAAGTCATACAGTTACAGAATTGTAATAATGAGGAGAAATCCTGCATGTCTGTTTTGTGTGTAATTTCTCATTTACAGTTAATATTAACACTAAAGATTTGCAGTCTAGGCCTAATAAAAATAATGATAAAAAATATGCCTATGAATAAAGTCCTAATTTTGCAACCTAAATGTGAGCAATGAACGCTGAGCAGTGAACGTAGAATGCAAAGCATTGGGCTACTTTCTTAGGTGACACGAAGAACTAGACAAACAAGTTACACACTCTGTGCCAGTAGGTGGCGGTATGCACATCCGCCACTAAACCCAGCGAAGAAGAAGAAGAACGAGAACGGGTTAAACTTCCGGTCCGTTCTGAACAAAAGCGATTGAGAAAGACACGCTGTCTTTGTCTCCGCGACAACACAGATCATGTAAGTATCTCAATTTCAATGTATACATACTATGTATTTTGGTATCGTCCCAGATAAAGCACCAACGTTATGTGCAAGCTACCCTTTTGTAATGATTATCTATATGCAGATGCTCTCTTTCCAATGTTAGCTAACTAGCTAGCCAGCTAACGTGATTAGCCTTTTTCGGGCATGGTGGAGTCTAGCAGGCTCGCGCGAGCTCCTGCACGTTCATACTGTTTCATCGCTTGGAATGAAATGCGATAATTAGCTTACTCATTGATTTCGCATTAACCCACGACACCGTTAGTATGTGTTTGTTTTTAGGCATTCATTTTTCCGAAGTTAACGTTAACAATACTAGAAGCCCCAACAACGGAGCTAGGCTAGCTAGCAGGATTTGTTATAGCAGCCATCTTGGCTCATTTGGTTACAGCAGTCATCTTGGTGGATTTCATTTTACTCTTAACTGTTGAAATGGTTGCTCATTCTGTCAAACGGGTAAAGAATTGTGTACTACGTTTTCACTCACATACAAATCCAAATTTTGCATAATAGGTACTCATGATGTGGACTACTAATAGAGGCGCTAAGACGGGGACAGGCGTGGCCAGGGGCAGTCCTGGGACAGCACCACAGGCTCTGTGAGTCTTGTTCAGTTGAATGCCCTCATGAGTATTAACAGAAGAGCACCATATACATATGCACACACACACTCTAACATGTCGCTCTCTCCTCAGCTCAGCCCAATGGTCTCTGATGGTTCTGTCTGGCCAGCCCTTAGGTGGAGAAACACCTGATCATCAATATAGGCAGGCACACGTAAGTACAAATGCACATACGTTTCCATAGACGGGATAAACAAATGGGAATATTGATATTGAGTTAATGTTAGCGGTAGACATGTGAGATTCATAAGACGCATCACTGACGCCAGTGACGCCACAATATCAGGGAAATTGAGCAATTGCTTCCCTGTAGTGCAAACTTGCAAGATTCGCTCAGTTATTAACCCTTCTTGCCTTTTTTGTTGTTGGTTTTCTCTCTCCTCCTTCCTCTCTGTGCAGTTCTCCTGTGTGCTGAGCCGCTATCCCATGTATTGCCACTGATGACAGGGTAGAGCTCAGCCCCATGCAGAAGTGAGTGATGAGGAGAGGGAAGATCATTTTCCCGTTTTTTTTCCCTCCAGTTTTAGGAACCGTCTCAAGAATGTGTTCCCCACTTTTATGCCTTTAAATCAGGGTTGGAGTATTCCAGGTGTGTGGCCATGGCCATGAACACCAGTAGAGGAGGGAACCAAGTGTCTCATTCTCTCTCCACAGTTGTGTGGTTGTAACCCCCCACTAGCTACATATTCATTCAATCTTTATTTAACCTCGTGAATCAATTGAGAGTAAGCTCTCATTTACAATGATGTATAATCACTCTATATTTGAACTTGTACTACAGGTGAGATAATCCTTTTTAATGGTCTCTCTCATTCGCTCTCCTAGCTGTGATGTTAGAGTTGTGCAAGACTTGGGTGTTCTCCTGCTCTGAGTGCCCATTCTCCTATACCTCCCAGATCTACCTCCACAAGCACATCAAGAGGAGCCATGACAACCTCTGTCTGCTGAGGAACACACAGAGCATTATGAAGTAGCCAGTGCCTTGGCGAAGGTGTTTGAGCAGCAGTCATCAATGGATTAACTCCCAAGACACAAGGAAGAGACAGCGAAATACACGCTATGACTCCAGTGACGAAGGTAATATAATAAAGTGCATTCAACAGTCCCAAAAGAGTACTACTTGAGTTGACTAATCTGAGCTAATTTACCTCTACTATATGTTCCAGTGCCCAGGCAGCCGGTCGGCAGAACTCAGACCAGACCAGCTATGCCAGGTGCCAGAGCCGGAAGGCCTGCTCTGCCAGTTATCAATGCAGGTATCCATGCATGTTTGTGTTGGTGAAATGTCTATGCATATTTGCACACTTACAGTTAACTCAGGACTTTTGGAAGACTCATGTACTCAGTTCACTAATTCGCTCATCTCACATCTCACTACTCGGCAGTAGATGTTCATCGCCCGGGTCCTTTGAGCCAAGGCGCTGTGAGCCCAGGCCCTTCAGACGTCCAGGCACGAGCAGCATGCATCAGCGATTAGCTACCCGGCTAGACCAGGTCAGGGTCTGACATGTCTCATGTCGAGTTGATTCTTCCCCTTATGCCAGAATCACTACGCCGCCAGCACCATAGTTTCCTGCTCATCCCTTTATCCTCAGGTTTTCAGGTAGTTCTCTGATGCCATCGCCTGTGAGACCAACAGCTCCAGCAGTGTTGCCATCAAGCTCTGCAGATGCTGGTATGCTGAATTTTGTGCTACTACTTCATGCTGCATGTAGGGATATACTTTGAGCTGAATATCCATTATGGGACCGTACAATTACTTATAGCCACATCTGTGTTTAATATCCAGACTTCCAGAGGATGATGTGTCAGCAGTTCTCCAGCGTCATGCAGAGTTTGAGGGAGGGTTATGGCCTGTAAGCCAAGCACCACTGTGACGGAGGTGTCTGCCCAGCTGCAGGAGATGCTGAAACATGCCCCTGCTCGATTCAAAAAGGTATGTGATGTCAGGCAGTTAATTTTCTCGTATCCAGTGACATGGCACGCTTCCAATGAACGTATGCGACTTGCTTTTACAGCCATTTCATTATGTCCTTAGGCATCTGCTCCAGCCCAGCTGACCTCCCCAGCCCAGCCCCTGACCACAGCTCCAGCCCTGACCACAGTGGAGTATTCAGATGAGGATGACCTCTTCTGCCCAGACCCTCGATTCAGATGTGGGTGACCCCCAGCCCGTCTCCCTAAACCTGCCTTTCCAGCCTGCCAGGATGGATGCCTTTTTTGTAAATAGTTTTTGTAAATTTTAACCTTTTTTTTGTGGGATACAACGGTCTGTTCCCGGTCTGCCTGCCACAGAATGCGCACTGTTTCATTTTTGTTTTTAGAACTTTTGCAATTGTCAGATAATGGGTTGCTAGCCAGAGCTTGTACATGCTTTTTTTTGCTTTTCTGGCTATGCGTAATGTGACAGACCGTAAACCTCATCCTTGTAAATATGTATACTTTTAATTTGTAATGTACTTTGTGTAATAAAATGTTCTAAACTGTTAATGGTGTTCAGTCTTATATTGGTTTGTATCATAATGCTTGCTGCTATATCCCCATATAGCATTAATTCCTTTTTGTACTGGTAAATGCTAAATATAGCCAGTGGTCAGTAAGTGACCATATTTGCACCGTGCGAAAAAGATGTGCAGACCAAGTCATATAAATACCTGTAAATCTAGTGTCAGCCAAGTGAGTTTATTACGGAAGTTCCTGCCCACGTTTTTTGCACGCGGCCGCACCGTATTTGCACCGTGCGAAAAAGACGTGCAGACCAAGTCATATAAATACCTGTAAATCTAGTGTCAGCCAGGTGAGTTTATAACGGAGGTTCCTGCCCACGTGATCACGTGCGTTCTTTGCACGCGGCCGCAACTTCGGAATGACGTGTCGTTCTTACGTAGCGTCTACTAAACGGCAGATCTCGCGTTTCCGTAAATGGCCGCGTAATTTCCGCACGCGGCGCAGACGAATCGTCACCTATAGCGGCCGTATGTCGAACGTTTGCGCAACCTGCGTGTGTTAGTAGGGTTATTAGTTAGAACTAACTAGCTGGAACTATCCTTTGTTTATATCCCTGCGAGCGCCTACAAACAGCTGTCACTAACGTTATCTCAATAGCAATCGGTGACGGTATGCTTCATGTTTATGTGATAGACTGCAAATAGCCCATCATGGCCTATATGGCGAGTTTATGCGTTAACATCACTGGGTACATGTTTACTGGTGATTATCAAACTCTGCATAATTGCCATCTTCCTTATAAATCTGCGTCTGTCTCGTTTTGAAAACCAACCGACTTTAGGAGCACTAGCGTTAGCTATACTAGTTAGCAAGCCAATTTGTTACAGATGTCAGATAATATGAATATTGGACGTTTCTAATTCATTCTAATGAAAAATACGCCAATATGACTTCCGTTAGTTGAAAATGTCGAGCTTAACTCGCTAGCTAACGTTAGCTAACATCTACTCACTCAACCAACTGACGTCAAGTAGCACTAGCGTTAGCTAGTTAACAGCCAACGTCCCTTGTTTAAAACAGCTATACTAGCTAGCAAGTTGTTACTTATGTCAATAATTATATCATATAGCTACATACTTGACGTTTCTAATTCATTTTAATGGAAAATACGCCTATGACGTCGTAGTTGAAAATGTCGAGTGTAACGTTAGCTAACATCAACTCACCTTGACACCGGAATGTGAATGAAGCCCAGTGTATCGAGCGATACATTACATAGGCTACAATGAGCATGCGCGAGGGCAAAAACTCAGTTCTACACAAGTGTGATTAGAAACGTACGCATACATTGGTATTTGTTTTTATGCATCAATAATTAGGGCCCGAGCACTGGCGGTGCGAGGCCCTATTGAAACTCGAAGGATTATTATTCTCCTTCTCCTTCTTCTCCTTCTTCTCCTTCTCCTTTACTCCAAACAAATGCCTTTTAGGCGGCCTGAACATCGATGAAAACGGATGAAACTTTGCAGATACGTCAGTCCCGGTGAAAAATTTGATAATTCATGGGTGACGGAAATGGGCGTGGCAAAACGGCTCAAGAGCGCCCCCTGGAAAGTTTCAAATGGCGAGCCCCACCTTTCAGTTTGATGTAGGCGAACGAAATTCGGAGAGCATATGTATTTCATCGAGCCACACTAAAATGTCTCTTAGAGCTGTACCCAACATGCAACAGGAAGGCCGCCATTTTGCTTTTAATGTGCCATTTTGTCCTTGTTTTGACCATTTCCATGCCTCGTATTTCAACGAACTCCTCCTACAGATTTCATCCGATCAACTTCATACTCAGTCAGCTTCATCTTAAGCCCTTTGTGATCAAAAGTTATCAAGAAAATTGAGTTTTCACCAAACACCCTTGCCGTGGCGCCCCGCCAAAGTTTGACATTTCGCCATAAAACACGATGTCCTCATAACTTCTCCATACATTATCCGATTTGTCCGATATATCTCACGCTTCATGACGGTTCTGTCCTGAACACATCTATGTGTCAGTATTGCGTCATACTTATAGCGCCACCTATTGGTGAAACAGGAAGTCCTCATAACTCCTCCATACATTATCCGATTTGTCCGATATAGCTCACGCTTCATGACGGTTCTGTCCTGAACACATCTATGTGTCAGTATTGCGTCATACGTATAGCGCCACCTATTGGTGAAACAGGAAGTCCCCATAACTCCTCCATACATTATCGGATTTGTCCGATATATCTCACGCTTCATGACGGTTCTGTCCTGAACACATCTATGTGTCAGTATTGCATCATACTTATAGCGCCACCTATTGGTGAAACAGGAAGTCCTCATAACTCCTCCATACATTATCCGATTTGTCCGATTTATCTCACGCTTCATGACGGTTCTGTCCTGAACACATCTATGTGTCAGTATTGCGTCATACTTATAGCGCCACCTATTGGTGAAACAGGAAGTCCTCATAACTCCTGCATACATCATCCGATTTGCACCAAATTGCTGACGCTTCATGAAGGTCACCTTCTGAACACATCTATGCGTCGGTATTGAGTAACACTTACAGCGCCACCTACTGGTGAAACAGGAAGTACTCATAACTCCTACATACATTATCCGATTTACTCCAAATTGCTCATGCTTGATGAAGGTCGCATCTTGAACACATCTGTAGGTCAGTATTGCGTCATACTTACAGCGCCACCTACTGCTTACAGGAAGTCCTCATAACTCCTACATACTTTGTCCGATTTACACAACATTTCTCACACTTCATGAAGGTACTTTCCTGAACACATCTATGCGTCGGTATTGAGTCACGCTTAGAGCGCCACCTACTGGTGACAGGAAGTTTCTGTCAGTACTGGACACCGAAATAGCACACCCTTTAACGGCGCCACACCCCGACCCGCGTGGGGTGCGAGGGCCCGCTCACTGCTGCTCGCAGCACTAGTTGGTATTTGTTTTTATGCATCAATAATTCTGATCACACATAAAAATGACTTTTCAATAATTCCCAGTAACAGTGTATAAGTATGAGCTCTGAAGCTCCACAAACCTATTCACATTGTCACTTGCTGCTACAGGGAGCCAGTGTATGGAATAGAGAAGGGCAGTTGTGTGGGAGAACTTGTTGAACAGTTGAACACAAGGCAAGCTGCAGCTTTCTGGACAAGCTCCAGAGGTCTGATGGCTGACGCCAGGGCCCCAGCAGGGAGGGAGTTGCAGCAGTCCAGGCGGGAGATGACAGGAGCCTGGATGAGCACCTGTCATCAGTGAGGACGGGTTGAATCCTCCTGATGTTGTAGAGCAGTAACCTGCAGTCAATTTCCATGAAACTCTTGGAATGGTACTATCAAATGACTAGACAATTTTACATGAAATAAAACCACTGACGTATTGCAAAGAAAACATTTTATTTCAGATATTCAAAAGGCAGTGCTACAGGTGGGCTCTTTCCAGCACTGTAGCTGTGGGTTGAGAGAACCACCATGAAAACATCTACTGGGTGTACTAGTGCCAGTAACAGGAATTGCAGTTGCAATACACAATTAATTTACTTGGGAACAGACCACCTACCATGGTGAGGTAGACAAACAGGGAGTGAAAGAGAAGAAGATAGAAAGAGGGAGAGAGGGAAGAAGAAAACAGAAACTTTGGCAGCCTAAGCTGTGGGTCTGGTACAGTACTGTACATGTGCAGTGTTAGATCTGGGACATTATTTGGTGTGGTCAGTTCTCACCCACTAGGCGATGGTACAACCCTGACATGAGTGAATCTCACAGTCTAGAGAAAGAGAGAAAGAGGGAGAAAAAAATGAGTAGGGTTAGATAGACGTATACTGGATGGGGATAAAAAGGTATAGACCATGATATTAGGTAGCTACCTGGATGAGTCCTCTAAAGACAAACGAAAGACGTCATTCCCAAAAACGATCTGCCTTAAATGGCACATTGTTCTCAGAATAGCACCACACTCACGTAGCTTGTGAAAGTGTGTCGATGCTGTTGACCCCAGGCATGGAGCAGACCAGACGAGCCTTCAGGAAGGTGGTCCACTTATTACCAGGCTCCTGTAGCCCCTCAGGTCATTCTGTTGGATGGATCACATACACTGAAACTCATGGGTTTCAGCTGGCCAAAGACTCAATGGGTGCTTTGACTTGTTCACTGGTAAATGCAAGCATGCATAATGTGGTGTGATAAATACAGTCTGTTATTGAGTGTGAGAGTGTACTAACCCTCACTTGGTCCTTGCGAGGTGTATGGTTGCCACCTGTCTAGTCTCCCGTGTGTGTGTCTGCGTGCATGCGGGTCCTCCCACTCAGCTGGCGAGCTGAGGAGTGCGACATAAAATATGCAGGTATACATTTCTCACTAAAGATTTTGTTGATACTACCACTGGGTAGTCTCAGTTAGTTTGTAACTTTAATGCGCACGCGCGCACACCCACACACACACACACACACGGTCACAATCATCTCCATGACGGCAGGACCATGTCACTGGAGCTGACAGTGTGGCGCCGGCTGGTCTGCTTCCTCCTCTATGTTCTGGTCTGGTTTGACCGGGACCGGCCTCAAGCCACACACTGGGTCTATGGAGATCTCCTCATAGTCTGGACTGGAGGGAAGGAGGTGTGAAAGCGAGAAAGAGATTTTCTTAAAAATACATCAAATATGAACAAATGCACAGACACAGACAAAACACACACTAACACAAAGACAATCACTTCTGGATGTATAGATCCACTTCTAGAACCTCTAATAACGCTATCTTACTGTGATAGAGAAAGAGTCAGACATGCAGATCAGGCCATCATGTACTGAATGAGGCCTCTGCCAGCCAGGACAACAGACGCTCTGAAATGCTTTAGTTTGCCTACTTGCACTCAGGACATCTCCAGGTCCCTCTCTCACAGTTCAGCTGCAGGTACAGTAAGACTCCAGATCAATACACTGCAGGTGAAAAGGGAGAGGGAGAGAGCGGGGGTTAAAGGAAGAAGTGTGATTTGTTCTGTGTATGACAAAGCGTGTTGTGCGCCTGTATGTGTGTATTTGTACATGTCACTATTCTCACCTGTATGTGTCTGCAGTCGTGTCCTTGCAGCTGGATGCGTCTGAATGTGATTTGGACATCTCAGGGACACTTTGATGGATGTCTCTTCCACTCAATTCCCACCATTCAGTCCTGGGAGAGTTCCACTGCTCAAGTTTCTCTTGACAGACAGAGAGAGTGGGAGAGAGAGAAAGGGAGAGAGAAGATCAACAATGAAGACCCACACGCTTGTACACATACAGTAGGACCCCACTTATCCGAACCCAACGGGACCACAGGTCGTTCGTATCTCTGAAATGTCCGGATGACTGAAACGTATGTTAAAATGCACCAAATTCAATAAGTGGTATACTTGTTTCATATAGACTCATAATAGACAGATAAATACCCTTAATTACTTGTGAAAATGCATCAAAATTGCAATCAAATAGCCAACTAAACTGATACAGCCTAGCCTATAATAGGCCTACAGTACCCTATAATAAGATAAACAAATTTCCACTTGAGTGCGTGCTTTGATCAAATTCAGTAGCCTACTTTATTCTCAAATGAGGCCTACGCTGCATCGATAGGCTACTGTATTCGCAGAACAAAATGGTATAGCCTATAAACAACCCAACATTAAAACAATTATAGCAAATGATAATCAATCAATAAATAAATGAAATGACAGACAAGTTGTCCTGTCTTAGGCTATTGTAGCCTAAAAGAAAGTCTCTAAAACAACCGATGTAGGCTATAGGCTGTAGGCTATTATTTAACAAATACAGTAGGCCTAGTAGGCTAATCTACATTCTCACAACACGTCTGTGTTCCTGAAGTCCATTAACTGGGAACGAAAAATGACTCGATACTCCTCTGCTTCAGGTTGCTGACGCGCTTTCTGGCTACCAAGGAATGCAGCTCACGAAGCAGACTCGTTTGCGTTTTGCGCTCGACATTAGAGCAAAGAAATGAAACGTGACAGTAGTCTACAGCCTACAGGCAACATGTAGGTCTACATACAGTCTGTTTTTATTCACAGTAGGATACAGTACTGTAATGAAAATCCCACCAGTAACCAGATAGCAGGCTCAAATAAAAGTTTTTTAAGCCTGTCCGGTAGACCGGGAGGTTCGGATCTCTGAAGTTCGGATGAGTGGGGTCCTACTGTATTGCATATCAACCCTAGCCCACCTCGGCTCTTACAGTGTTTGTGTGTGTGTGTGTGTGTGTGTGTGTATGTGTATATGTGTATGTGTCAGCGTGACTCACTCTGTGATACAGTGATCAGAAATCAGCAGTCTCTTTTTCATCGAACCCTGTAGAACAGATCTCACTGACACCCTATAGACAAGCTGCAAAACACAAGCTGCAAAACAAACAGATGAGAATGCAGAGAGAGAAAGAAAGAGAGGTTAATCTAGGCATTCAACCTATAATCAGAGTAAAACAGCAGAGTGGGAGGTGTGTCAGTGTGATGGGTCCACAGCTCCTTCACATATACAACACCCTTCGAGAAGAACGAAAACTGTCCGTCTCCTTCCACAGACACAACAATTATGGTGATGGTGTCCACAGCTTGCTTGTGAGGCTTCTGAAACTCCTGTGTGTGTGTGTGTGTGTGTGTGTGTGTATGTGTGTGTGTGTGTGTGTGTGTGTGCGCGCATGCAGGCTCTCCCCTTCACCTGGCGAGCTGAGGAGTGGGACATAAAATGTGCAGCTATACATTTGGTATTAAAGATTTTGGGTCATTTTCTGAACAACTAACCCACCTCATCGTCATCATCATCATCCTCTCCAGATTCCTCCTTGGCTTTGACCATTCCGGTCTTATTGTAGCTTAAGGGGCATGTCCATCTCCTCTTAGTCTGCAAAGCACAGCAGTTGCAGATTAAGTTAAACACAGATGCTCTACAATGTAGGAGTTGGAACATTTATTTATCCTCCTCCATTAGCAGTCATCTGATCAAGATGGTGACATCATACATCCAGTATTGTCCCTCCAACACTAGACAACTTCGTTAGCTTGAATGGTACGTTATTATAGCTAGCCAGCTAACTAGCCAGCTAGCTAACGTTGGCTAACTTAGCCAGCTAGCAGCAACTAAGTTCGCAAGGAACTTTGCACAAGAGGTAGACTAACTTTGCGTCTTCGGCCAGCTTATGTACGGAATAGTAGCAAAACAAGGCATGAGTTTCAGTGAAATACGGCAATATTCTGATACTCAACTTCGCTGCAAACTACGTGCGCTAGCTAACGTACTGACCTGTGGATACTGGCACGCTAGCCAGCTAGTTCACTATTGCTGTTTGGATCACGACAACAGTATATCACATACTTAAGAATAAATCAACATTAATAAAGTTATGGAGGTTATTCAGTTCGTATATAAAATACTGCCTTTGCTAACTTGATAGCTTCGGAGGACATTTGACCCTGGCTCAGCTAGCCAGCTGTCTGCATAGATCTAGCTAGCTCACTATATAACGTTAGCTAGCTGTGTTCCCCACACAATCCCTCGACATGGGATAGATAACATAAATTCAGTTTACCCCATCGCAAAGCAGAATGTTTTGTTCAGAGCGTTTGTAAGACCATCGGCATCCATGGTTTTCAACTTCGAACTGGATGCCGAAACTCGCAGTTCTCTGTGACAGCAAGCAGGGAGACTCCCCCCGGCTATACGCCCCTTGCTGCAGGTGTGACACAAATCCCAAATGCCCACTAACACACATTCACTTCAATGTAAAGGCATGCCGGCTTCAGACAGCTCTCTCTCAAAAAATATAAAGGCTACAGCTTAGCTATTGACACCGTAGGAATCCTGAGAACTTGCTGAACATTTCTATGTATAATTGTCCGTGTAGGTTAAAAACTGTAGGCATGGCAACGAGTTAGAAAAAGGGTAAAAAAATGCAAAATGAGCAGCTCAAAAGTCAGAGTGTGGGCCCATACGTTTCAATGAAGAGCGCAGTTGCCGAACGAATCGTCATAGAGCCACAACTATAAGTCACACGGCTTAGACACTTACATTGTACGAATCAGCATAGTTGTGTGAACGTTTTAATGTAGAATATGTGTAAGAGCTGTTAAAACTGTAGGAGCAACAGCAGTTTACAAAACGTGCAGATGTTTTCAAAATACGAGCTGCTACACTCTAGAAACTGAACATTCCACACATCCACTTCAATGTTAAAAAGGGTCCAAAACAAACTTAAATTACATAAAAACTATAAGGAATTTCAAAAATCTGAATGGATCGTTTACTCAGCTAAAGGTCCTGAACATTTTAAACTTTGAAGGAGGTTTCTAGCACAAAAAATGAAGGAGGAGATAGGTTTCAAAGCTGACAAGGGGTTTCAAGGTCTGCCATAGACTTCCATTGTAATTTTTTTTGGGAAAAAAGCTGAATATTTTAAAAAGTATGAAAGTTATTAAAAATCTGAAAGATAACCCATAAAAACCTTAACAAGCTGAACATTTTGATAGTTGAATGGTTTCTGTAGCTCAAAGTATGAAGGAGCTACAGAGAGCCAAAAAACGTACGGAAAAAGTAAAAATAATAAAGAACTGGATAACAATAGTGTGAATGCTTGCAGCATTCACACTAATAATAATAAAGAAAGAAAGAAATAGTGGGAATATCACAAGTTGGGCTAGCTTCTGCAAGCTAGCCCACCTAATTATTAGGCTGTAGAGTGTGGAGGTCACAAATCATATTCCTTTGAATTATTTTTTCTTGTCGGGGGTGAGGCCCAAAGGGTGCAGAGTTGACTTTGGGGATAATCAGCCCTGTCAAAATTCATCAAAGCCGGGGGCAGGAGTGTGCTAGGGCTCCAAGGTTGTTTACTTTTGAGTGTTTGTCTGTGTGCGTGATCCCATTTAAGAGAGTTCAACCAGAATCTTATCCTCTACTAGATCAGGGGTCAACCACTTCACTTGGCCGCGCTTATTTTCATGATGAGGTGACTGTGGAGATCAAGTGAAGCCTAGATAAATAATTATATCCTCTGGTATTTCAGAATATGTGCAAAATCTGTCCAAGAGCCCCGAGCTCATCTTGAAGTCACTAATTACAGGGAGGCCCACCAGCTGTGGAGGGATTAGATGTTGAGCTACAGTACGTTTGGCCTCCACGCACACACAACTGCTGGTTTTGGGTTTTGCACAATGTTTTTCAGGATAAATGGAAAATAATAAAGTTAATCAGAACACACAAGCACTTGCTCTGCATCATACTACCTAATATTAATTTGAAGCAACACTCAGTTGTATGTTAAGGGTCTAAATCATAAATTTGTGACCCTAAGAAACATGGCAACATGGGAACTGAGAAATGCAAAAGCGGACTTCATCACAATTATTGAAAATGCTCATGGTAACTCCAAAAGCATATAGTCAGATAAATAAATAAGAAACTGGTTAAAACAATGCTACAACTAAGCCAATTGAATTGAGGGTCAATGCCACAACTCTACATTGGCCGGCTGATGTGGCATCGATTCTCAATCAATATTTTGTTGAGTCAGTAGCTATAGCCCAAAGCTTCACAGTTCAGGAAAGTAATGAACTTCAAATACCTGGGCTCTTGGGTCAACCCAACGGAGCAGAACCTCAAAGTGAGGAAGGCGCTCACGTGGAGAGCTCTATACGGCACGAGCAACGTGTGGAAATCCAACCTGGATTTTATTTGGATTTGTATGGGTAGGCCAGGCTTACCTTATAGGAGCAATCGGCACTGCCGTCAGCTAATGCTCTATAATGAGTGGGCATACAGGCTGATGGACTTAAACAGTAAGAGCCAGGGTCATTTTAATTGTAGGCTTCTAACTTCACCATTCACTCTACTGGATTGCTGTAGGATAATGTGTACAGTATCTTCACAACATCACCGTGGCAACCTACAGGCCCCCCACTATCTGTGACTACTGTGACAGGAAAGCATAGCAGGTACAGTTATCACAAATGAACAGCCTATCTAAGTGCTTAGTTTTCTATAATGTGTGTGTTTGTGTGTGTGTGTGTGTGTGTGTGTGTGTGTGTGTGTGTGTGTGTAGTAGTACATGTGTGTGTGTGCGGTGATGATACGATTGCTGGCTTTCTTTAGGGTGTGTGTAGTAATAGTTGTAATAGTAGTAGTTTTGTAGTACTGACCTACATTAAAGTCACTTTGGATAAAAGCGTCTGTTAAATTACTGTAATGTAGCCTAATATCGCTCACAGCAACATAGGATATGCAGCTAGGTAGTTTGCTAGCTATTCATGGCTAGTAGTAACCTACTTTGTTTATTAATTTACATTACATATTTTGCTAATTAAGGTAAAAAAGTGCTGTGCGCACCTCACAACCTACAGATGTGGGAAGTTAGAAATGTCACATGCTGCAGCATTTCACCTTCGCGGTATTTGGCAGGGAAATCCCGTTGGAAATCTCGTGGGATTTCAGACGGGTGTTATTTCGTTTTAGTGATGCACCACCGCCAGGTGGCGTCTTTGAGTAAGGGCCCTTTTTAAAACTTTCGCCCACGCCCCTCTAACATCCAGTGCACGTCCCAGGCAGTCCTGGGACAGCACAACAGGCTCTGTGAGTCATGTTCAGTTGAATGCCCTCATGAGTATTAACAGAAGAGCACCATATACATATGCACACATACACTCTAACATGTCGCTCTCTCCTCAGCTCAGCCCAATGGTCTCTGATGGTTCTGTCTGGCCAGCCCTTAGGTGGAGAAACACCTGATCATCAATATAGGCACACGTAAGTACAAATGCACATACGTTTCCATAGACGGGATAAACAAATGGGAATATTGATATTGAGTTAGCGGTAGACATGTGAGATTCATAAGACGCATCACTGATGCCAGTGACGCCACAATATCAGGGAAATTGAGCAATTGCTTCCCTGTAGTGCAAACTTGCAAGATTCGCTCAGTTATTAACCCTTCTTGCCTTTTTTGTTGTTGGTTTTCTCTCTCCTCCTTCCTCTCTGTGCAGTTCTCCTGTGTGCTGAGCCGCTATCCCATGTATTGCCACTGCTGACAGGGTAGAGCTCAGCCCCATGCAGAAGTGAGTGATGAGGAGAGGTAAGATCATTTTCCCGTTTTTTTTCCCTCCAGTTTTAGGAACCGTCTCAAGAATGTGTTCCCCACTTTTATGCCTTTAAATCAGGGTTGGAGTATTCCAGGTGTGTGGCCATGGCCATGAACATCAGTAGAGGAGGGAACCAAGTGTCTCATTCTCTCTCCACAGTTGTGTGGTTGTAACCCCCCACTAGCTACATATTCATTCAATCTTTATTTAACCTCGTGAATCAATTGAGAGTAAGCTCTCATTTACAATGACGTACAATCACTCTATATTTGAACTTGTACTACAGGTGAGATAATCCTTTTTAATGGTCTCTCTCATTGCTGTGCAAGACTTGGGTGTTCTCCTGCTCTGAGTGCCCATTCTCCTATACCTCCCAGATCTACCTCCACAAGCACATCAAGAGGAGCCATGACAACCTCTGTCTCTGCTGAGGAACACACAGAGCATTATGAAGTAGCCAGTGCCTTGGCGAAGGTGTTTGAGCAGCAGTCATCAATGGATTAACTCCCAAGACACAAGGAAGAGACAGCGCAACACACGCTATGACTCCAGTGACGAAGGTAATATAATAAAGTGCATTCAACAGTCCCAAAAGAGTACTACTTGAGTTGACTAATCTGAGCTAATTTACCTCTACTATATGTTCCAGTGCCCAGGCAGCCGGTCGGCAGAACTCAGACCAGACCAGCTATGCCAGGTGCCAGAGCCGGAAGGCCTGCTCTGCCAGTTATCAATGCAGGTATCCATGCATGTTTGTGTTGGTGAAATGTCTATGCATATTTGCACACTTACAGTTAACTCAGGACTGTCTGAAGACTCATGTACTCAGTTCACTAATTCGCTCATCTCACATCTCACTACTCGGCAGTAGATGTTCATCGCCCGGGTCCTTTGAGCCAAGGCGCTGTGAGCCCAGGCCCTTCAGCCCTTCAGACGTCCAGGCACGAGCAGCATGCATCAGCGATTAGCACCCCGGCCAGACCAGGTCAGGGTCTGACATGTCTCATGTCGAGTTGATTCTTCCCCTTATGCCAGAATCACTACGCCGCCAGCACCATAGTTTCCTGCTCATCCCTTTATCCTCTGGTTTTCAGGTAGTTCTCTGATGCCATCGCCTGTGAGACCAACAGCTCCAGCAGGGTTGCCATCAAGCTCTGCAGATGCTGGTATGCTGAATTTTGTGAACTACTTCATGCTGCATGTAGGGATATACTTTGAGCTGAATATCCATTATGGGACCGTACAATTACTTATAGCCACATCTGTGTTTAATATCCAGACTTCCAGAGGATGATGTGTCAGCAGTTCTCCAGCGTCATGCAGAGTCTGAGGGAGATGGCACAGACAATGAATAGGCTGGAGCAGAGACTGGAGCAGAGACTGTCCGGCGAGTCTGCAGACAGCTATCGGGGAGCAGTACTGGATGACCTGCACCCTGCTAAAACGGAGGAGGAGCTGCTGGTCTTGGAGGAGCAGCTGAAGGACAAGGATCATCAAAGGAAGATGGTGAGTAACTTCAAGGCAGAACTTTGTTCCTTATTTTTGCAGAGAAGTGTTAAGGAAATGTAAAAGTAAATGATTGTCTTTATGTTTTGCAGACACGATATCTGAGTTCCATTGGCGGCAAAGATCTGCCAGATGTGGTCCGGCGGGTGCTGTCAGCCATTGCCATACACAGAGTGTGGTGTGTCTACAGCGTCCATGGGAAGAGGGGGAAGAAGCCTCTGAAGAATATGACCCTCTACAACAGGGGTGTCAAACTCTGGCCCGTGGGCCAAATTTGGCCCGCAGTGTAATTATATTTGGCCCGCGAGGCAATACCAAATGACTACTAGAGCTGGCCCGCCAGTATTTGATTTTGCATGTCTGCACTATTAAGTTATATATTGTATGGTAATAAGCGTTGCTTGTTCCATATTCAATGTTAAAGCAAAACTTGTTTGGGTCCATATTAACATTTTCATTTGTTCAATGTTGGCCCGCGACTTTGTTCAAGTTTTACATTTTGGCCCACTGTGTATTTGAGTTTGACACCCCTGCCTTAGCCTCTCACACTAATCCACTTCACAGGTGACGTCAATAAGTCTGTGAGGGTTCAGGGCTTGAAGGTTTAGGGGGGCTGTCAGGGGCATTGGGACTGGCCCATAGCGTCAGAGTATAAAATGCCATTTAATCCCATTGACATTCCATACTCTTCCCCATATTCTTTGATATTCTTTGTTGTTTTTAAATGTGCGCTATAAATAAAGTGGTATGGTATGGTATGGTATGGTATGGTATGGTATGGTAGCGTTCATTTCTAGAGAGGAGGTGACGCAACAGAGCTGAACCCTGTGAATGAATTTCAAGTCTCAACATTGTGTTCCGTTTTCCCCGCTGGACTGTAATTCTAAACCTTGTAGTTCGTTCTCATTGATCAGTCTGTTAGAACTACAAATCCCTCCCTGTGTGACATCACTTCCCTGCCTTCCCCCTGAAACTGTCACTTCCTCTTCTCCTGTATAAACCCCCGACCCCTCCTCCTCACTCTCACTCTTGCCTGGAATCACTTCCGGTGCGAGGGTCCGCTTCTGCAGAATCGTAACATAGAATAAACTATTGTACTTTGTTTAAAACCAGCTTGATCGACCACTCAGCGTGTTCTTTGACAATCTAACTAAAATAAGGATAAAAATCCTTCACAATATGGCGACGGTAATGCTCTAAAAGGGAACGACTGCTGGACTTTGGTGTGTTTTGAGCTGCATTCACGGACGCGTGTCGTCCTTTTCTCAAAGGACGGGGGGAATTCAATCTCGGGGACGCATCTAGTTGGTGCGGTTTTCCCCCGAGACCCGAGGCAGCCTGGAATTTGCTGGAGTCTGGTACGTTGTTTTGAACCTAGTTAAGAGTGGTCCCTTTGTTTGTTCAGCTGTGTGATAAACTTAGACAATAGTTTTATTCACACCGGTTGTTGTACATGCATTTCTGTACATGCATTTCTATTCTTAAAGCCGGTTGTTGACCGCATGCCCGCTTAAATTGCCTAATGTTCTCCCTGCCCTATATATCTAACCAGGGTTAGGTTTTTGTTTGCGACGCATTTTACAGCGTTATCAGTACTGAATAGTGGAGTACTACACAGCGTTATTACTCTCGAAAAGCCTTCTCTTTTGAATTTTTGGTTTTGAGATCCGCGTTGCGGAAGGTTGCTGCAACTCGACGGAGCTTTTGTTGTTCTGAGGCTCGTTATTTTGTTTTTTGTACTCCGGTTGTGAAGGGCATGACGCGGAGGGGGCTGTTACACTTCGAGAACTTTTAAACCCCGGGTGATTTGCTTTTGCTAAGTGAGTCGAGTAGGCCTTGTTTTGTTTCATTTTGTTTGTCTTGTCTTGGGATTTCAGATCCTGGGTTTTTGTTTAGTGTTAAACTTCTGTACATGCTACGGTTTGGTTTTGCATTTAACTGTCTGTTGTGCTGGCTTTGTTTTGTGTTCAGTGTTGGGGATTTTGGTATTTCTACGGCACTCTTGTGCTCATCCTTTGTTCTTTTAATTCTGCTCCAAGCTACGTATCTTGTATTTCTGTTAGCTTTGGTTTTTGTGCTATTGGTTCACTGATTAGCTTTCCTGTGCTAGCTAGTTCGCCCACATGGTTCGTCCACATGTTGTTTTACCCACGTGGTAGTTAGTTCTATCCTCTGTGCCACGTGGTTAACTTCCTGGTTTGCTGCTTGTGTGAAAAAAAAGAAAAAAAAAAAAAAAAAAAAAAGAGAGACTTCCTGTTCCTCTTCTTCTCCATTTGAGGGTCGACCATTTTGGCTTCTGATGACTGCCATCTTGGAAAAAAAAATATATAACAGGATAAAAAAACAAACAAGTATCTCTCAGCACAGCAGTAATTTGGTTGACTAAACGTGTTTAGTTTTTTTTTCTGTAACTTTTTATTACATTGTTTGTTCTCATATTTCCTTTTAAAATGGGAGTTATTTTTAATCACTGAAGCATGTGTGTGAGAAGTGAAGGGACAGATAGGCCTCTTCCTGTTCTGACCTCTTATCCAAACAAGAGTTTTGTTGTTTCAGGCCATGTCCCTTGTTAAGCAGATGTAAACTATTTCAACCTACCCCACAATACTGGCCCCTCCTCCTTGTGACACCTATCCAAACAGTTTTGTTGGTTCAGGCCACGTCCGTTGTTCCTGTCCAAACGTCCCTTCCTGTTATTCGACCAACTGTCATCTCTACGGCAGCTACATACCCTTACCCCAAACAGGGATGTCTGAAATAACGCCCCCCCTAGGGTATTACTCTTCTGAGACACCTCCCTCTGGTTCCTCTCCCATTCTAGGGAGAGTGAGAGTGTACGTGACAAAGGGGGGGGGGGGGGGGGGGAGGGTAGAGGTAAGAGAAAAAAGAAAAATCATTCATATTTGCCAATATCTTAGTCTGATACATTTGTCTGACAACCCAATTTTGAGAATTTTGTTTTGTTTAAGATTTCATGTTTTACTGATTTCAGATGCACATTCATTGGTTTTGAGTTTTACAGAGAATTGACGTTCCTGGACTACCGGATAAATGCCAAACCGGTTGGAACCGCAAGTATTTTAATAATTTGAAATGACTGCCACTTAAAGTTGTGTTAGATGATGCTAACTTCAACCTCAATTCACTGTATTGTCATGTTAACTTAATATGCTCAGATACATATTCTTGAAAAAAAAAGAAAAAAGACATCACTCCAATTTATCAAAACTGCGGTCTATGATTTATTTTGTTATGTTTATGTGCCTCCGGCGCATAATTTCTAAGAATTGGTGTTACCCACAAGAGTGGTGAGAAATTGAAATGTCTTTTATTTTGTCTGTCTTTTATTGTATGTAAACTGCCCATGCAGCTTTGTCTGTGCGTCTGACGGCCCACAGAGATAGCTGCATGGTAAAACAAATGTGTCACGTATCATTTCTGAAGTTTGTTTACAGAGCAGACACAGGCACGGGACGAGAGATGGAGGCTGCCCCAAGAATTGGATACAACCGGGGTAACCAAATTCCCATTTATATGGGCTGACACCTTGGTTCGTGGGGACGCTGGTCAACCACCTCACCCCCACGTTGCCCAACTGACTGTGGGTAAGAGATAGATATGATCTAGGCTAAATTTAAGAATAGTAACCAAGTGGTTGTCAGACCCAAGGAACCATCACGTCCTAAGCGTGCTCATAACCCTCTGTCTTCAAATGCAGAAATGTGGTTATTGAACTTGAGCTCAACTTATAACACCCATAGTGTTCTTTTGAGAGCGGTTTAGATAAATTATATTTGTTCATGATTTGAGAACCCCATATGAAGCTATTCATTTATTGTTTTGGTTTGAGTAATGCATTTTTTTTCCATTTGTTCACCCTGATTTAAGGGAATTTTTGTTTTCACCATTAGAGGGCGCTGTTTTACATAATGTGTTGGCGCTCCCCTTTTTAAATGATTATTTTGAATAACAATTTCTTGTTAGAAACAAGGGCTCATGGTTTGATGAGACGGATGTATTGTTTTATTTTAGGAAATGGCCATAGAATTTCTAAGACCTAAATCTAATTGGTGCGTGAGCAGGTTAATTACCTTGATCACTTACTAATGATAAATAAACAAAGGCTGCTTGGTAATAGACTACTGCAGAGTCTATCCCTGATTTAGCAGACAACCCTCATTAGACAAAAGCTAGCTCCACTTGACAAGATTATATGGACTGACGAGCCCGACTGGTTTTAAAGATGACTAATGCACTCTGTTGAAGTATTTCTGACTAAAAAGACTTGACTCTGTTAAAAGGACTTGGGTCCTACTTGAAACCAGTGGCTGCTACCACTGACGCCGTTTTAGACCTAGTAGCATTGCGCAAGCGATTTTATCCATGTCCTGCATGTTGTGACTATTCATAATTTACATCGCACCTACACACAGCGTGGCTGCTGCTTTAATAAGACTGAACTGTTGACCGTGCATTTCAAAGATGCACTGTTCTTAACTCTGCTTCCTCCTCCAGAAGGCAGAGAGACATGACTCAACATATTGAACGAGATCAATTAAGCCACGCTCAAACCTCTCAGATATTCTCCTCTCACTCTGATTTTGAATGAATGCTCATTTCATAGTTAGCATAACCTATACTGCATATTCCATGCTTTCATTATGTTTTCAAATTAGCACACTGACCAGATCATGTTTCAAAAAAGAGGGGGAGTAAAGGATGTTATCAAGTTAACTGGTTGTTGCTAATGAAACAGACTAGTAGTAGTGAAGAAGGTAGTGAGGAAGTTGAATTGAAGGCAGTGAGGAAGTTGAATTGAAGGTAGTGAGGAGGTTGTAGTTGAAGGAAATTAGAAAGTAGTTGAAAGAACGAGATGCAGAGCTGAAGAAGAAATGGTGGCAAAGGCCAAGCTCCTATTGAAACCTCTGATCCTGTGTCCAGTATCCTGTGTCCAGTATGGCTGCTAACTCCGCTGCTAAAAGCTGCGGTCCGGTCCTGTTTTGTCTATGGTGTGTCTCTCATCTGTGGATTCACAGGTCTGCCGACCTGAGAGAGCCGACCTGCATCATTTCCAACCAGGCCAATGGGTTGTGAGCAGAGACCTGAAACCAGAGTGCCCGTTGGCTGGGCCCGTACCAGTTCCTGCTGCTAACTCAGACGTAGCAGAGAGGACTTTGCGGGTACACGCCAGCCACTGCAGGCTGGTTCCAAACCAGGACGAGGCCACCCGGCCTGAGAATTCCAAGAACCAGGATGCAATATCCTGTGTCACCACCAGGGCGAAAGCTCACTCTCTGGTCTCCTCAGATGAGAAATCAGACAAAGAATAACGCACTACTTTTCCTCATTGCTGTCAGGAGGACAACTCTGACCACCACTTCAGAAAAAATCATGGGCCACCACACTGTGGCTTCCTCTGAGGAGGAGCTATTGAAAGAAGGGACCTTGCCTGTCACCTCCTTCCCAGGATCATTATGGCAACGTGGACAAGCGTTTGTCCTATTTGAATGTTGCACTCCACTTGACTGTTGAGTCTATACGGTAGACGAAGATGAATGGAAAATACTACATTCTATATATATAAGATTTGAAAGCAACAGAGATTTCCAGGTTATACTGTTGAAACTGTGACTGGAGTTTAGTTTAGAGTGGGTATAGAAGTATTGAAAATTCATAATTATAAAGTTGATCTTTGTAGAGCTGTTCCAGACTATTCTCAGGGGACTGTGTTTAACTGTGTTTAACTGCTATGCACCTAACTACATCAACCAAATATCAAAATGAAGCCTAACAGAATTGCATCCACAGGGCTGAACTTGAAAAGCGAGTTAAACAATTTGAAGTGACCTCTTCAATACATCACAGCATGTATTAATATTTTCAAATACAACACATAGATTAGGACAAATTAGTGTTTAAGCAGATTTATGAGATGTGGCATTAAGGTTCAGAGAGCCATTCCAAATGGCGTATTTTTGAGCTATAGGGAAATAGCGTATTCAATTTTAAATTGCAACAGTGTCATATGAATGTTATCTTGCTCATGTAATGTCCAGGATTAAGAAGATTGATCACACTCAAATGCAGGGAATTCATCAGCAATCAAACTAGACACCATAGAGCTGTCTCGAATTTTCAATTTAGTTTCAGTATATTATTTCTCTCATGAACGCATGACACATGATCGCACAATACCAAGTAATTTCAGCCTTAGCTACAGAAGTAAATTACATGGAAAAGATTGTGCTACAAAATAGACTTCCCTTAGAGATAATACTGGCTATATCTGCTGTTCGGTTAGTTCAGATCCCAATGCTACATTGAGTTCCATGAAGCAAACGATAAAGGTATTCAGATCTTAGATAATGTTCCTAAATGGAATGCTTTTGCAAGTCCTGGATATTCTCAAATATGTGTGTTTTCAATTGTATGCATGTTCTTCATCGTTATTATTTTCTAAATATTCTTAAGTGTATGTTTAAATGCTGTTCCAGATATGCCTATGCTGCCTAAATAATGATAGAAAAAGTTAAATTTACTATTAATTCAATTCAAGATCTTAATGATGTCTGTGCCATTGACATTGACTATTTGGAATATTTTGATACATAATCTGTTGGTTCTAATTTGAATTTAAGGGTTTTCTTCTAAAACAGAATAGGGTTTTTCCCACTCAGTCATGAAGATATGATGTCTTAGATTAATAATCATGGTATCTTTTTACCTTGCTTATGCCAAATTAAGGTGAGGAGTTTTGGTAAGTGATTGCATATGAGAAGAAAATGATCTTGGTGTGTTAAATAACTTGAGTTTGTTAAATCTTTATTATGCTCCACCTGGTGGAGAAATAGATTACTTCCTTTCCATGTGTGTAGAATAGGGTTTTTTTTCAAAGATGTTGGATTATTTTTATGATAGGCCTATTTTATAATTTGATTTCACATTGTTGATTCTTTCATTTCTATTATAGTTGTGGATATTTAATCCACAAAGTGGGGAATTGTGAATGAATTTCAAGTCTCAACATTGTGTTCCGTTTTCCCCGCTGGACTGTAATTCTAAACCTTGTAGTTCGTTCTCATTGATCAGTCTGTTAGAACTACAAATCCCTCCCTGTGTGACATCACTTCCCTGCCTTCCCCCTGAAACTGTCACTTCCTCTTCTCCTGTATAAACCCCCGACCCCTCCTCCTCACTCTCACTCTTGCCTGGAATCACTTCCGGTGCGAGGGTCCGCTTCTGCAGAATCGTAACATAGAATAAACTATTGTACTTTGTTTAAAACCAGCTTGATCGACCACTCAGCGTGTTCTTTGACAATCTAACTAAAATAAGGATAAAAATCCTTCACAACCCAGTCACGTGATTACGGGTCGTCCTAGAAACGCATTCTAAGCAGCTGCAGCCAATCCAATCAAATGGCAGAGAGTTTGGAACGCAGCGAATGAGATTCGAGCCAGCCAGGATTTAAACCAAGACAATACAGCCTTTGGTTGTGCTGCATTCAGTGTGCTTTTATTCTCTACAGAAGCAACACAGCTTTCGAGATGGCTCTCCGCATGACCAGAGTAAGTTTGTGTACAGTATTTTTGCTTTTACGATAATCTTTTAGTCTAAGTAACATTGTTGTGTTCCATTTAGATTTTTGCTCATGCTTTCGGAATTTAATCATCAACTGAGTAACGCTAGCCTCGAGCTTGTGTCTGGTCAGCTATTGCTCGTGATATCCATGTCGATATGTGCAGAACTTCGGTCGTATACATTCCATTGCACCGTGGAGGAAACTAAACATGGTTTGATTCTATTTTGTAGAATCGCATCGCTTCTTCTGAGAACCAAACCGCTATCGCGGGCAAGGCTGTGCTGGGGAACAAGACGAGGCCGCGAGCTGCGCTTGGTGAAATCGGAAATAGCGTTGCCGTTCCCGTACAAGGTCTGAAAAAGGTAACGTTAAGATTTGCTTACTACTTACTGTTCTCAACTCGGTCGTCAAGCTACTACTCGTACTAAAAACGGTATTTGCAGGATGCTAAGGCGGCAGCCCCAAAAGCGGTTGTGAGGAAGGCCAGCACACGGGTGGAGAAGGCCCCGGAGGTCCAACAGCCCAAGAGACATGTTGCCCCTGTTGAGCCAGAGGTGTGTTTTTTTTGGACTGGTTATTAATGACTTTAACTGAGCAGTGGTTTGATTCTATATTGTCTGATTTTGGGCACAACACCTCATTTAATATGAATGTTTTCTTGCTGACCAGGTTCTGCCCGAGCCCCTGTCTCCCACACTGATGGAGACTTCTGGCTGTGCCCCCAATGACCTGTGCCAGGCCTTCTCCGACGTCCTGCTGGACATCAAGGATGTCGATGCCGACGACTACGACATCCCCATGCTCTGTAGTGAATACGTCAAGGACATCTACAAGTATCTCCAGCAGCTTGAGGTTGCCATTTTGTTTTAGGACCTTTGTGTTGCACTTTGTCGATGCTTTTAATGTCTCATGTAAAGCCCTTTGAATTGCCTTGTTGCTGAAATGTGCTTTACAAAAACTTGTGCCTAGTCAGATTTGTGGCAAGTTGTGTTAAAAATCGCTGGCTTCATGCTGTCTTTCCATCGTTTCCCTGTAGGTTGAACAGGCCGTCAGAGCGAACTATCTGGAGGGACAGGAAGTGAGCGGCAACATGCGCGCCATCCTCATCGACTGGCTGGTCCAGGTCCAAATCAAGTTCCGTCTGATGCAGGAGACCATGTACATGACTGTGGGCATCATCGACCGCTTCCTCCAGGTACAATGTTTAATTGTCTGTTTTTATATGGCAAGTGGGCAAAAAACTGGGCCAGTGACTGATATTGGCAGTAAATTGGGCCGTTTTCTATAGCCTGCTTTCCTCGTGCTTAAAATGTATTATCCCGAAACGTTAACAGGATAACCCAGTGCCCAAGAAGCAGCTTCAGCTGGTTGGTGTGACGGCCATGTTCATCGCCTCGAAGTACGAGGAGATGTACCCTCCAGAGATCGCAGACTTCTCTTTTGTGACGGACCAGGCCTACACCACCGCCCAGATCCGGGACATGGAGATGAAGATCCTGAGGGTGCTGAACTTCAGCTTTGGCCGCCCGCTCCCCCTCCAGTTCCTGAGGAGGGCCTCAAAGATCTGCGAGGTCTGTTTGGTTACCGCCTGTCAACCATCTTGAGTTCACCCTCCAGGGCTTCCAAGTGTCTGATTTTGCGTTGCATCTCCAGGTGACCGCTGAGCCCCACACCCTGGCCAAGTACTTTGTGGAGCTCACCATGGTGGACTACGAGATGGTCCACTTTCCTCCCTCGCAGGTGGCCAGCGCTGCCTGCGCCCTCACCCTGAAGGTCTTCAACTGCGGGGACTGGGTAAGATGCCAGATGTGCACTGTTATGGGTAGGAAGCCATTTTGGACTGCACTTATAGGTAGTATTTGCTGTTGGCTGACTTTGCTCTGTCCTGTCAGAACGTGACACTGCAGCACTACATGAACTACACAGAGGACAGCCTGGTCACCGTGATGCAGCACATCGCCAAGAACGTTTGCAAAGTAAACGAGGGCAAGACTAAGCATATGGTGAGATGTGGAGTTTTATCTCCTTAATGTCTGTTGTGATGGTCTGATACGCAATGCTACATGTTTTGTTCGTTGCTAATCCAGACTTTTTAAACCTGAATGTTGTCCCTGTGTAAATCTCTTGTCCAGGCGGTGAAGAGCAAGTACTCTACTCGGAAGCAGATGAAAATCGCCACCCTTCCCCAACTGAAGTCTTCGCTGATCAAGGACCTGGCCAAGGCGATTACCCTATGAGTTTAAAAATTTAAGCACCGTGGGCTTTTTTTGTACAGTTTTTGTAAGATTTGTAGCATGACTTTTATTGAATGTGGTTGGACACAATTGTACATAATAAAACGTTTTAAAACTTTTAAATGGTTTGCCCTCGATTTCAAATATCCATTTCTTGGATGTAACCATTAGATGGCGCTATAGCATTGGTGGACAGCTGTTGATTTGACTGAACTGTGACTACGGAATTAGATGTCTGGCTCTTGGGTTCAAGCGTAGTTCAATTGTCCTGGACACTTGCTCCTCCCTTTCCAGGGCAAGTCATGTTGACAAAGTTTAGTTTGGATAATGATGCAGAGGGCTATATCTATGGCACTAATGCTCTTGTTTGAAGATGGTACTTCCCATCAAGCTTTAAAACAGCAGCCTGTAAATGACACGCAGCACACCCCAGCTGCCGAAGGGTCTCTGACTCCCATGTGTCTGCTGCTGGCCTGGTTCTGCTCTCCTCTTTGAAGCTTCCCCTCGCTGAGGTCTGCTAGAAGCATCTAGACCAGGGGTGTCAAACTCTGGCCCGCGGGCCAAATTTGGCCCGCAGTGTAATTATATTTGGCCCGCGAGGCAATACCAAATGACTACTAGAGCTGGCCCGCTAGTATTATACAGCGCATTCACCGCTAATACTACAAATCCCATAATGCTCTGCTGTTGTTTTGGCGCGTCAATCAAGACAGGACCCAGAAACGCCCTCTCTTCTGTGACAGTAGTCATAGCAATCTCATACTACAACTGTAACCGTGTTACCCCTTCTTAAAAATGGCGAAAAGAAAGGCATAAAACAGAAGCTTTACGTTATGTAATGTCTCACTGTGATAGAGACACCTGTGTTGACCTAGCCGGCCGCTGTGTTTGCTCTGTTCCTGTTCATTCAATCCTGTCTGCCTTCTTGCCGGCCTGTCTGCCTGCCTGTCTGTCTGCCTGCATGCCGGCTGTCTGTCTGTCTGCCTGGCTGTAGGACAGTCAGGGTTTTACAAGCTTCTCTACTGAGCAGATGGAGCACCAACACTTGTGTCTGAGGGCGTATTCACATATGTTAGTGCACACCATTGATGCGCACCAAAAGCGAAAGTGATAGGTGCATATTCAATGTTAAAGCAAAACTTGTTTGGGTCCATATTAAAATTTTCATTTGTTCAATGTTGGCCCGTGACTTTGTTCAAGTTTTAAATTTTGGCCCACTGTGTATTTGAGTTTGACACCCCTGCTCTACAATGTCATATTACGTAAGGAATTGTTCATATTTTCGCAAAATAATACATTGTCTTTGCTTCATGCCATGTGCATTGAAACCATTCCCTTTTTGGTTAAAAGGTGCAGTTATGGCCTGTAAGCCAAGCACCACTGTGACGGAGGTGTCTGCCCAGCTGCAGGAGATGCTGAAACATGCCCCTGCTCGATGCAAAAAGGTATGTGATGTCAGGCAGTTAATTTTCTCGTATCCAGTGACATGGCACGCTTCCAATGAACGTATGCGACTTGCTTTTAAAGCCATTTCATTATGTCCTTAGGCATCTGCTCCAGCCCAGCTGACCTCCCCAGCCCAGCCCCTGACCGCAGCTCCAGCCCTGACCACAGTGGAGTATTCAGATGAGGATGACCTCTTCTGCCCAGACCCTCGATTCAGATGTGGGTGACCCCCAGCCCGTCTCCCTAAACCTGCCTTTCCAGCCTGCCAGGATGGATGCCTTTTTTGTAAATAGTTTTTGTAAATTTTAACCTTTTTTTTGTGGGATACAACGGTCTGTTCCCGGTCTGCCTGCCACAGAATGCGCACTGTTTCATTTTTGTTTTTAGAACTTTTGCAATTGTCAGATAATGGGTTGCTAGCCAGAGCTTGTACATGCTTTTTTTTGCTTTTCTGGCTATGCGTAATGTGACAGACCGTAAACCTCATCCTTGTAAATATGTATACTTTTAATTTGTAATGTACTTTGTGTAATAAAATGTTCTAAACTGTTCAGTCTTATATTGGTTTGTATCATAATGCTTGCTGCTATATCCCCATATATCATTAATTCGTTTTTGTACTGGTAAATGCTAAATATAGCCAGTGGTACTGCAAATGCTAAATATAGCCAGTGGTCAGGGTTTAGTAAGTAAGTGACCATATTTGCACCGTGCGAAAAAGACGTGCAGACCAAGTCATATAAATACCTGTAAATCTAGTGTCAGCCAAGTGAGTTTATTACGGAAGTTCCTGCCCACGTTTTTTGCACGCGGCCGCACCGTATTTGCACCGTGCGAAAAAGACGTGCAGACCAAGTCATATAAATACCTGTTAATCTAGTGTCAGCCAGGTGAGTTTATAACGGAGGTTCCTGCCCACGTGTTCACGTGCGTTCTTTGCACGCGGCCGCAACTTCGGAATGACGTGTCGTTCTTACGTAGCGTCTACTAAACGGCAGATCTCGCGTTTCCGTAAATGGCCGCGTAATTTCCGCACGCGGCGCAGACGAATCGTCACCTATAGCGGCCGTATGTCGAACGTTTGCGCAACCTGCGTGTGTTAGTAGGGACGTGCTGCAGAAAGTCAAAACAAATACAACAACAGCAAACGCGCTGCAAATACAGAAACGATACAAAGTCAAAAACACATACAGCCCCCGACAACACATGCAACAAAAAAAAACTCCAAATTCAGTTCACAACACAACGGAAGTGTTCTGGGGGGGGGGGAGTGGAACGGACCGGAGACGGGCTAGACGTTCAAACCTCATGGTTCAAACAAGGCTAGACGAAAAGGCGGCATAAAAAAGGTAACATTATTATGATTATGTTCTTTTTTTTACATTAAGGCTTTAATATTGTGCCATTCTTCTTTCATTCTTTCGTTCATAAACATGTAAGTTTATATTTTATACTTCCGTTGTGTTGGGAACTGAATTTGCAGCGGTTTTATTGTTGCATGTGTTGTTGTTGTTGTATGTGTTTTTGACTTTGTATCGTTTCTGTATTTGCAGCGCGTTTGCTGTTAATGTATTTGTTTTGGCGTTTTGCAGCACGTTTCCGTTGTTGTATTTGTTTTGGATTTTGTATGTGTTTTGAGTTTGTGTCGTTTCTGTGTTTGCAGCGCGTTTCTCCTAATGGAAATGTTTTCGGTATTTGCAGCGCGTTTGCCCTTGTAGGCCACCGTACATTGTCCCCTTTCAAATAAATAAAACTGAAAATGAAATTGAAAGCACAACATTTCTCATTGCTCCACATTTTGCAAGTTGTCTATAGGGTCTCAATCAATGTATTGTATACACCCTGTGACTTCTATCAGAGAAACCAAATGCTGTCACTGCTGAAAAAGGTTGGTTATCCTTTTATCTCTGCCGGATGTCTTTCTGACAAATAATATCTGTCCAAACTGAAAGTTGAAGTGGCGTTCAAAGCTTCGTTCGCAGTGTTTGTGTCTTTGTTTTACACTCACACAGGTACTGTACCCACCCCATCATCCCGAATAAGCTAGACTCTCTCTTAAGAGACACTCTTTGAAGACACAATAGCGTTGTGCGGTAACAGTACCCAAACATAGTACCTGAACCCGTCCTTGATGAGCTTGTAGTGGAAATACATTTGATATAGCTATCAAAGGTTAAAAGGATTTGCCAAGGTTCGCTCAAAAAGGTTCAGTCTGATTTATTAGGAAAACAAACATACAATTGCAATTGGACTTCAGGACAAAACACAGGAAAGTGTTTCACCCAAGCAGGTCTAAGTTTGTTTGTGCTTGCGTGCTGTTATAAACAATGCTATGGCCGGATATGACATTTCTAAGATCTGATTGGCTAATCCATCATTGCACGTCATCTTAGTGTCACACGTCATCAACAATGGTGAGAGGTCAGACACGTGATATGGGAAAAGGTGGTAAATCTTAAATAGATTTCTGCACAGACAATGGAACAATCCCAGATAGCAAGCGGATCTGGGCCATATACAGGCCAGATCTGGCCCTTGTGGCTTAGTTCCGGCCCATATATGGCCCAGAATCATTACACATCCGCTTGCTATCTGGGATGGAAGTCACTCTAGTGCAGGCAGAAAGTCTGTGGGGTGTCGGCCTCCTGGAGATGTCATCCTGTTATTAATGAGGTGAGCACAGCCAGGGGTTTAGCATGTGAAAAGGTGAGGGAGGTAGAGTGAAACTGTAAAACAAAGGGCAAGGCTGAGGATAACAATTTCGATGACAAGCTGCACCTCCATTCTCCCATTGCAGACATGGTTCAGAACTCTACTGTTTCACATGGTCTACATGTACTGTATTTAATACAATCATAATGTATTAGCCTTGTTCACGCTCTGCTTCACGCTCGACAACAGAGAAAATCTACCAAATAAGACTCAAACACACACTCACTCTCTCTCTCTCTCTCTCTCTCTCTCTCTCTCTCTCTTGCTCTCTCTCTCTCTCTCTCTCTCTCTTGCTCTCTCTCTCTCTCTCTACACCCCTTTCTCTCCATCCCCCAGAGGACTGGGGAGAATGGGTTACACTGAAGAGGCTGCGGAAGTTAGGGAGATGAGAGCGAAGAAGCAGACGGATGGCACCCAGATAGCAAGCGGATCTGGGCCATATATGGGCCGGAACTAAGCCACAAGTGCCAGATCTGGCCTGTATATGGCCCTGATCGGATCGCAGTAACGGGATTAAGTCACGCAATGACAGCACGGTGACGGAGCTCCTGACAGGGCCCGCCCTGAGCCTTTCTCCTCCTGCGGTGGTCATCACACACTGCTGCCGTCCTTCTCCAGGTTCCAGAGAAGTGACCCATCAGGTTGGATACAGCAGGGAGGATAGAGACTGTGGTGAAATGCTGACATTCACAAGATGTTTCTCTATGCGTGGTATCATGGTAGCTGGTGTTTCCCTGTTGAATAAATGGAAATGTTAGTGAGGGAGCTGCTAGAGTATTTCAAGCATTTATTTGGCCAACATGAAGCATTTCTTCTCTCCGTTATGGTTTTGCTTCAGAAAGCTGTCATAAGATTTTAATGTCCTCAACAACAATGGGATAAGTATGGAAAGACCACTTAGAGGAGGAGAAAAAAAAAAAAAATATATATATATATATTTATTTTTTTTATTTTATTTTTTTTATCTTTTTTTTTTCTAGTCTCTGTCTGCGGCGTCTTCCTTAAAGTTTTTGTGGTGTGCAAGTCTTTCCATACTTGCTGTCCTATTCGTTTTGAGACTTCCGCTCCTGCAACCAACTTAACCAGAAAGGACAAAGAAAGCCGTAACAGTTTACCCTGGACTCCTCAACAACAATGGCAAACAGTTGCATTTTCCACAATTCCCTCTTACAACTAGCAAAGTCACCCCAGATAGCAAGCGGATCTGGGCCATATACAGGCCAGATATGGCCCTTGTGGCTTAGTTCCGGCCCATATATGGCCCAGAATCATTACACATCCGCTTGCTATCTGGGAAGCCACAGCTTGACGATGAAGGCTGCCCAGATAGCAAGCGGATGTGTAATGATTCTGGGCCATATATGGGCCGTAACTAAGCCACAAGGGCCAGATCTGGCCTGTATATGGCCCAGATCCACTTGCTACAGTATCAGGAGAGAAACAAAGCAGCAGCTTTACTTCTAGAGACTGAACAAGCGTGTGTTGCCTCTGTGTATGAAATGCGCTATACAAATAAAGCTTTGATTGATTTGATTGATTGAACTTGCTTCCGTGATTTTTCACTTCGTTGTTGTTGTTGTTTTTTACCCTGACCCCTTACCCTATCCCTACCCTATCCCTGAGCCTAACCATTCAGTTTTCATCCTTAAACGACCTAACCTAATAATTTGATTAATAATATTGGGCAAATATACTATTTTTTTTATTTTTTTTGCTGCACTGTTGTGTCTAAATTCTACCTAATCACCCGATGTTTGTGAGGAAAAGCTTCAGAGAGAGTGATGCACACTACAGTATCTGGCCAATTCTCTGTCATAGCTTTCTCCGTCTAGTTATGTATACAGAATATCTGACCAATTCTCTGTCATACTCTATTGTTGTGATTTAATTTGATTTAGCTCCCCTGCATTTTAATCATGTCATGATATTGTAATCTTGTTCTACGTAACCAGAACTTTAAAGGCTAATCTGCTCATGAGGGATAGTAATCTGTAGAAAATGGAATGTCCCCACTAACTCAGCAGGTTAAGAAAGCAGCTGTAGGCAGGAAGAATAAATGCGCACCCAGCCTGAGCATTCAAGATGCTTTTTTCTCCTTCCTCACCTCCTGCCAAGTAGCCAGGCCCAAAGCAGTCAGAGATATAATGCTGACTCTGCAAAGCACAGAGTACAGCAGTAAGGTCTCCTTTTTCTCTTCCTGTTGAATCCCTTCTCTTCCCCTCATCTCCTCCCAAAGCAGCCAGAGAATAGTGCTGATTAATGCAAGTAAAAAGTCATTTCTCCTCTTCCTGTTGAGGGCCCTATTTCCTCTCAATAAAGCAGACAGAGTCCTTCACCCAGGAAGCAGGGAGAGGGGGGGGGGGGGGGGCAGTTGAGATTCCGGAAGGGCCCCATTTTTTATGCAGAGAATTATAAGTATTTTCTCCTCCTCCTGTGGGGGGGCAGTTGAGATTCCGGCAGACAGTCCTTACACCCAGGAAGGGGGGAGGGGGGGAGGGGGGGCATGAAGGAGTTATTTGCTGAGCCAGCAAAACTAGACATCATTTGATTGGTGGCAAAGGTAGTGATGTATGGAAAATGGGATGTGGTCAAGGGTGGAGGGGAGTGTTTGTAGATAAGACTATAAAGGTCAAGTAGACAAAGGGAAAAGTTGTTCTTTCCCGGGGAAGCTCCGACTTAGATGCTGTTTGTTTCTGAAGAGCATTAAAGTCAAATCGCATTTGGACTCTCTGTGCCTCGAGTTGTTTTTTCTTCTCGGACTCTGAAGTTATTTTGGAACTTTGAACACCAATCTGGACTTAGATTTATTTCTGGACTTAGATTTATTTCTTGGAATTTGACCCAAGACATAGTAAATTATTTTACACGACACTATCTCTCCTTTGGTGTTGTGGTGTGTTGTGGGTGATAAAGCTACTCTACATCAAGCTGTCTCGTTTTTATTGCAGGAGTCAGAGGCAGGTACTTGGTTTTATCTGTCCCGTGTTCAAGTGTGATGCATGAGTACATGTAGCAGCAGCTTTCAAACCCTTAAATCCCATTTGGTGGATTATCACCCTGGGTCTCTCCATAATGGCTTGGTTTAACCCCTCGCATCTATAGAGTGCCGGAGTGATTTTTTTCCCCCCTCTCTTAATCTCAAAACACTCCTCACGTCGATTTCTTTCCACAACATTCGGAGCATTTTTCAGCAGCGGGGCGAGATATGATCATTATAAAGAGTCACGGTGGGCTGCCCACAAATCCATCTAGATCAGGGGTGTCAAACTCAAATACACAGTGGGCCAAAATGTAAAACTTGAACAAAGTCGCGGGCCAACATTGAACAAATGAAAATTTTAATATGGACCCAAACAAGTTTTGCTTTAACATCGAATATGCACTTATCACTTTCGCTTTTGGTGCGCATCAATGGTGTGCACTAACATATGTGAATACGCCCTCAGACACAAGTGTTGGTGCTCCATCTGCTCAGTAGAGAAGCTTGTAAAACCCTGACTGTCCTACAGCTAGGCAGACACAGACAGCCGGCATGCAGACAGACAGCCAGGCAGACAGGCAGGCAGACAGGCCGGCAAGAAGGCAGACAGGATTGCATGAACAGGAACAGAGCAAACACAGCGGCTGGCTAGGTCAACACAGGTGTCTCTATCACAGTGAGACGTTACATAACGTAAAGCTTCTGTTTTCTGCCTTTCTTTTCGCCATTTTTAAGAAGGGGTAACACGGTTACAGTTGTAGTATGAGATTGCTATGACTACTGTCACAGAAGAGAGGGCGTTTCTGGGTCCTGTCTTGATTGACGCGCCAAAACAACAGCAGAGCATTATGGGATTTGTAGTATTAGCGGTGAATGCACTGTATAATACTGGCGGGCCAGCTCTAGTAGTCATTTGGTAGTGCCTCGCGGGCCAAATATAATTACACTGCGGGCCAAATTTGGCCCGCGGGCCAGAGTTTGACACCGCTGATCTAGATGGTCATAGTTGAACACGTGATTTAAATGTGCTGATGTACTGCAAACATATTTCTGCTCATGTCTGTGTCCAGGGGCCACTACTTTAGTAGCTTATTTAAGCGCATGACATGACTGGGCTGTCATGATTGGCTGGCCATATAGAGAGCTGTTCATGATTGGCTGGCCATATAGAGAGCTGTTCATGATTGGCTGGCCATATAGAGAGCTGTTCATGATTGGCTGGCCATATAGAGAGCTGTTCATGATTGGCTGGCCATATAGAGATCAGTTCATTATTGTATCCATATAGAGATCTGTTCATGATTGTATCTATATAGAGATCAGTTCATGATTGTATCCATATAGAGATCAGTTCATGATTGTATCCATATAGAGATCAGTTCATGATTGTATCCATATAGAGATCAGTTCATGATTGTATCCATATAGAGATCAGTTCATGATTGTATCCATATAGAGATCAGTTCATGATTGTATTCATATAGAGATCAGTTCATGATTGTATTCATATAGAGATCAGTTCATGATTGTATCTATAAAGAGATCTGTTCATGATTGTATCCATATAGAGATCAGTTCATGATTGTATTCATATAGAGATCAGTTCATGATTGTATCTATAAAGAGATCTGTTCATGATTGTATCCATATAGAGATCAGTTCATGATTGTATCCATATAGAGATCAGTTCATGATTGTATTCATATAGAGATCAGTTCATGATTGTATCCATATAGAGATCAGTTCATGATTGTATCTATATAGAGATCAGTTCATGATTGTATTCATATAGAGATCAGTTCAAGATTGTATCCATATAGAGATCAGTTCATGATTGTATCCATATAGAGATCAGTTCATGATTGTATTCATATAGAGATCAGTTCATGATTGTATCCATATAGAGATCAGTTCATGATTGTATCTATATAGAGATCAGTTCATGATTGTATTCATATAGAGATCAGTTCATTATTGTATCCATATAGAGATCAGTTCATGATTGTATTCATATAGAGATCAGTTCATGATTGTATCCATATAGAGATCAGTTCATGATTGTATCTATATAGAGATCTGTTCATGATTGTATCCATATAGAGATCAGTTCATGATTGTATCTATATAGAGATCTGTTCATTATTGTATCTATATAGAGATCAGTTCATGATTGTATCCATATAGAGATCAGTTCATGATTGTATTCGTATAGAGATCAGTTCATGATTGTATCTATATAGAGATCAGTTCATGATTGTATCCATATAGAGATCAGTTCATGATTGTATTCATATAGAGATCAGTTCATGATTGTATTCATATAGAGATCAGTTCATGATTGTATTCATATAGAGATCAGTTCATGATTGTATTCATATAGAGATCAGTTCATGATTGTATCCATATAGAGATCAGTTCATGATTGTATCCATATAGAGATCAGTTCATGATTGTATTCATATAGAGATCAGTTCATGATTGTAACCATATAGAGATCAGTTCATGATTGTATCCATATAGAGATCAGTTCATGATTGTATTCATATAGAGATCAGTTCATGATTGTATTCATATAGAGATCAGTTCATGATTGTATCCATATAGAGATCAGTTCATGATTGTATATATAGAGAGATCTGTTCATGATTGTATTCATATAGAGATCAGTTCATGATTGTAACCATATAGAGATCAGTTCATGATTGTATCTATATAGAGATCAGTTCATGATTGTATCCATATAGAGATCAGTTCATGATTGTATCTATATAGAGATCAGTTCATGATTGTATCCATATAGAGATCAGTTCATGATTGTATCTATATAGAGATCAGTTCATGATTGTATTCATATAGAGATCTGTTCATGATTGTATCTATATAGAGATCAGTTCATGATTGTATCCATATAGAGATCAGTTCATGATTGTATCCATATAGAGATCAGTTCATGATTGTATTCATATAGAGATCAGTTCATGATTGTATCCATATATAGATCAGTTCATGATTGTATCCATATAGAGATCAGTTCATGATTGTATTCATATAGAGATCAGTTCATGATTGTATTCATATAGAGATCAGTTCATGATTGTATCCATATAGAGATCAGTTCATGATTGTATCCATATAGAGATCAGTTCATGATTGTATTCATATAGAGGTCAGTTCATGATTGTATCCATATAGAGATCAGTTCATGATTGTATTCATATAGAGATCAGTTCATGATTGTATCCATATAGAGATCAGTTCATGATTGTATCTATATAGAGATCTGTTCATGATTGTATCCATATAGAGATCAGTTCATGATTGTATCTATATAGAGATCTGTTCATTATTGTATCTATATAGAGATCAGTTCATTATTGTATCCATATAGAGATCAGTTCATGATTGTATCCATATAGAGATCAGTTCATGATTGTATCCATATAGAGATCAGTTCATGATTGTATTCATATAGAGGTCAGTTCATGATTGTATCTATATAGAGATCAGTTCATGATTGTATCTATATAGAGATCTGTTATGATTGTATTCATATAGAGATCAGTTCATGATTGTATTCATATAGAGATCTGTTCATGATTGTATCTATATAGAGATCAGTTCATGATTGTATTCATATAGAGATCAGTTCATGATTGTATCCATATAGAGATCAGTTCATGATTGTATCCATATAGAGATCAGTTCATGATTGTATTCATATAGAGATCAGTTCATGATTGTATCCATATAGAGATCAGTTCATGATTGTATCCATATAGAGATCAGTTCATGATTGTATCCATATAGAGATCAGTTCATGATTGTATTCATATAGAGATCAGTTCATGATTGTATCCATATAGAGATCAGTTCATGATTGTATCCATATAGAGATCAGTTCATGATTGTATCCATATAGAGATCAGTTCATGATTGTATCTATATAGAGATCAGTTCATGATTGTATCTATATAGAGATCTGTTATGATTGTATTCATATAGAGATCAGTTCATGATTGTATTCATATAGAGATCAGTTCATGATTGTATCCATATAGAGATCAGTTCATGATTGTATTCATATAGAGATCAGTTCATGATTGTATCCATATAGAGATCAGTTCATGATTGTATCTATATAGAGATCAGTTCATGATTGTATCTATATAGAGATCAGTTCATGATTGTATCCATATAGAGATCAGTTCATGATTGTATCCATATAGAGAGCTCTCTGCAATCTATTATTCACAGGCTATTCTTCTGTTGTTATTGTGTCAAAATTGTTACATGCTGGGTATAAAATTAGTACATGCAAGTTTACAGTAAACATGTTGTCCCCCACCCATGGAGACGTTAAGCTTCATGGTAACCATGCCACTACCATGGTTTATCTATGATTACTATGCTCGCAACCACTATTCTTATTGCACTCTTATTCATTCTACCATGGTTTGTAGAGAGCTTACTTTGGTCAATCACTGATACACATGATGTGATATTAGCCTGGATGTATTAATATAACTTATATTAGTTATAGTTCAGGGTTAAAATACACAAAATAAACATGTTTATTAACCTTCAAAGCTCAAAAGTAAGACATGTAATTTTTTACAACTAGTGAATGTTGCGTCTAAGGGTCACGCCTCTCGATTTCAGATTGTCGGCATGCTCTATAAAATCACACATTATGCCGTCTTTCATTGGTTCATTATAAACAAATAAAGCCAGAAAATTGAGGGGTCTTCTCCCAGATAGCAAGCGGATCTGGGCCTTATACAGGCCAGATCTGGCCCTTGTGGCTTAGTTCCGGCCCATATATGGCCCAGAATCATTACACATCCGCTTGCTATCTTGGCTATATGGCAATATAGTGGGACCTCTGTATGAAAACGCCTGGTGAGAGGCAAGGCTTGATACGACAAGGGAACATGCATAATGGGTGGGGGACAACATGTTCACATGTGTCCAGTACTTGTATTTTTATTTCAAGTGCCCCAGTAAATTGGAAACTAGAGTTCAGCATTCTTCTCTCTACAATGACTGAACTGGATGACAACCATATGTGGGGGTGACCATACTGTACGGATGTCCATGATTATCTCGACAACCGGCCAATGTATGAAGCTGACTTTGTTTTAGTCTGCGGTATGCCTGAACATGCAATGTTGCCTGTTAAGTTGTTTGGATCAGCGCTTCTCGGCGGGCGCTGTCCAGTAAAAAAGTAGTTCCAAGCGCGTTGCAGGATACACTAAAGTGCAGTGCTACGGTCAACCCAAGATCCATGATGCCAAGGGGTGGATTACCAGCTGGCTTACAATGCTACCAGCTAGCTAGCTACAGATAGCCTGCCATTAGCATCCTAGCTTTCTGTAGGAGTAAATGAAGGTCAAAATAATGTTACCTAATGAACAGAATGTTTGATATACATTAGTGTTTCCCCTAGGATGGTAGGGGAGGTGATGCATGCGCACGTGTAATCATGTACAGCTGTTGTATGAAATTGAGTGTTCACTGTGAGTAAAATCAACCAAATGTCTACAGGTGGACATCATTGGATTCTCTCCGCTTATTGCTTTTGAGCAATTTGGAGGCGATTGCCATCGTTAGAAGCACGGAGAATAACTGTCCATCCTCCGGCATTCAGTTGGGACAATATATTTCTCCATTAATTGTCTATGGCAGCCGTTTCAATACACGTATCTCGGCTTCTGGGGGGATATTATGGGATGCATCTGTGTCATGGCAAGTGTTTTTTGAACGGGCATGAATCTTAAAGCTAAACCTTATTTGTGTGTGTGTTTTAAATAATGTTGCCTTCTGTGTATGTTGTTTGTTTGTATATGTTGCTGTTTCTAAAGCCGTGTAACAGGGCACCATTGAAAATGAGACCTGGGTCTCAAAGATAAATAAAGGTGAAATAAAAAAAATAAAAAAATCTACTGCCAGATCAATAGTTGGTTATTCAACTGCTGAAACGGAGATGCTCAAAAACGTATAGAACGATTCACTGTGGAATAGCAGGTAGGTAGGTAGGTAGGTAGGTAGGTAGGTAGGTAGGTAGATAGGTACAGTAGATAGGTAGGTAGGTAGGTAGGTAGGTAGGTACAGTAGATAGGTAGGTAGGTACTGTAGATAGTTATCATAACATATCACAACTGGCCCACAGGCACTGTGCACTAGTAAAACCATTTCCAACAGTGAAATGTTTCTGCCGGCTCCAAGATTATGCTCATTATAGACAAACTCCAATCCTCAATTTACGTATTACAAATTTACAAATTACAAAAGAAGTACCATTTCTATACAGTATAAAGATAAATATAAGTTACGGGACATGGTACAGTATACCAAAGCGTGTGAACATCCACGTAAGTGGCACGTTATCCTAAGCCAGGGTTTGACAAACTTTACTATCAAAAGAATCCAAAAATACATTAACAATCTGACTGGGGCCGCAAAACATTTGAGCCCTATAATGAAGAGACCTGGTGGTACGGTACGCACACGGGCAGGCGCAGTAAGGGGGGGCGCAGTAAGGGGAGGGGGAGCAGTGTGGGGGGGGGGTGCAGTGAGGGGGGGGGGGGCGCAGTGAGGGGAGGGGGGGTCTCGGGGAGAGAGGGGCTAAAGAGCTGCATGTGTCTCTGAAGCTGCAGGTTACAGACCCTTGCCCTGAGCCAATTGGCACATTTTACTGGTTGTGCAAAGTGAGGACCAATGAGGCATAAACAATTTCAAGTTAGTTTACTTGGCTGTATTAAACTTAATTCGGTGACAAAGTGGAGCAACAACATTGACTTTGATGTTGTTTTCTGTTCTGTGAGGCGGTAAATAAAGCTTACATGGACACAGCTGGCTTAATGGATTTTATTTATATAGCCCACTTTAAAATACTATGAAGCCCCAAGGTGCTTAACACAAAAGTCTAAGGCAATATACACACAAACAATAGTGTAATATTAAAACGAACCAATTTAAGCAACAAAACAAGCAATTAAGAAATGAGTTAAAAGATGAAAGATAAAATGGTATAAGGCCCAAGTTTAAAAGGAAAAACATAATAGACCTACAGGTTTAAAAACACACGCACAGTGACCCCGTGGGGAGGCAGAGAGGAACAGGTGAGTATTAATAAGATTGGATTAAAAAACAAATAAAACCTTATAACCAACCTGAGGGCCTTGTTATTGTTAATGTTTTCACAAGCTACATTAGCTCACTGCTTTCCAGAAACACTTCAGGCTAATAGCTCCCCCCCATAGACAAAGCACTGTGAATGGATGAAGAATATGGTACAGTAGATACTTATGTTTACTTACTAAGTGCAACACGTGAACTGCTAATAAGCATTTACATTTTGCATCCATAAGGCGAAACTCAACCCATCTATCACGTTCCTCAAGTTGCCTAATTTCTCTTCATGTGTATACTCTATTAGCATACACAGGTATGTCTATTTGGCCTAACAGTAGAGGCTACCCAGATAGCAAGCGGATGTCTAATGATTCTGGGCCATATATGGGCCGGAACTAAGCCACAAGGGCCAGATCTGGCCTGTATATGGCCCAGATCCGCTTGCTATCTGGGAGTGCAGCCTGATAGTTCATAAGATTGTCAGGTCACGTTTAGCACCATGGGGAGGACAGATCCCCTCAAATCTCCTAAACGAACCACATCATTGTGAACGTTACGTGCTGCTTGGCAAACGCGAGTTAGTCCGTGAGGAATGATGTATCGTTAAAGAGCCTGGAAACCGGGTCCTTATTTATCAGGCATTCCCACGTAGGGACGACATAATACCAAATATCTGAACCAGGATATTTGCCATTTCTGTGAATAAATCTCAATCAGAAACGGGCATCGCATGAAAATAGCATGAAGATAATAGTGACACACCCAACCTGCAGATCGTTTAGAGTGAATTGATTTTGGCCCTGTCTATTTGAAATAGCCTACAGTAAGTACAGTTTTCCTATGTTGACTTAAAGGAGTAGTAAAGGGGAAATCATGTTTAGCCCTGTTTTAAGGTTACTTATGATCATATACATTGGTTCAGATCAAAACGTTGACAAAACTAGCACTTTTAAGAAAGTTGATAATTGCTCTACCACCGTTTTGGTCATACAATGGATGTGGATGGGCACCTTGAAAAATCATTCAAAAACATGTTAAACTCTTGATTTCAAAGACAAGAAGCTCACTGAGGGGGTAATTGGTGTCCGTTGGTGTTCTGACATCAAATTCGCCACAAAGTATGAATCCTGTAGGGTTTTATTGATCATTTTATGAAATCCATTGACTTGTATTGACGCGACCGTTGTAGATGTGTAGATCAATCCGCAGAGGGGATTCAGGAAGCGGAACTACTTACGGTAGCTATTGTTATTTTTAAAGCAGAGGTTTACACACGTATGTGCTGCGACTAAATAGTTATATGCTAAATATTTTTTTTAAAAGCCTTTCCAGATGAACTAGATTCTTACTTTATGAGTTGAGTTGAGTAGAGCAATTATCAGACTTTCTCAAAGTGCTAGTTTTGTCAACTTTTTGATCTGAACCATTGTATATGATCATAAGTAACCTTAAAACAAGGCTAAACATGATTTCCCCCTTTACTACTCCTTTAATGTAAATCCAGATGTTGACTTATGCATGCATTCTTTGCACCGGAGAGAAGTTTTGTGGGGTCAGCTGTCAAACGTGCAGGTACTGGGCTCCCTCCCTCTCTCCCTCCCTCTCTCTCTCTCTCCCTCCCTCTCTGCCTCTCTCTCCCTCTCTCTCCCTCCCTCTCCCTCCCTCTCTTTCTCTCTCCCTCCCTCTCTGTCTCTCTCCCTCCCTCTCTGTCTCTCTCCCTCCCTCTCTGCCTCTCTCTCCCTCTCTCCCTCCCTCTCTTTCTCTCTCCCTCCCTCTCTGCCTCTCTCTCCCTCTCCCTCCCTCTCTTTCTCTCTCCCTCCCTCTCTGCCTCTCTCTCCCTCTCTCTCCCTCCCTCTCTTTCTCTCTCCCTCCCTCTCTGCCTCTCTCTCTCTCTCTCTCCACATCTCTCCTAGTTAAGTATCACTTAACTCAAAAAGTTAGAAAGGTTTGGTACAATTAGGCCTACATGTATCTCGAAGGAACCACATTTTTGAAAAGAGTCGGACTGTCCATCACTAAGCCCCAGCACTAGATGTCAATGGGGGTGTTCGTCCAATGTGTAACTTGGCTTCCTGTCTTTGTATCTGTCGTTCGTTGTAGTCAGTCAACAGATGCAAAATAACTGAATAGGTGTAATGGAGTTACTGATGTGTACAGTTAGGCCTATAACCATATATTGCATATCACCTTCAGATCAGTGGAAATGCAAGGAAGGTTAGGAGACGTGGAAGAACAGCCACTTGCCACGATTGAGATGCAACCTTGGTCTTATTTTCCCAAGCACCTCTTGTGGTTGTTTGTGACCGGTCCGATCCAACTGCCTATCAAGGAAATGTTTACTAAGCACTTAGGAGGAAGGAAGTCTCCTCCACTGATGTCATTGATCGTATGGAAGTGGGCAAACACTGAGACACCTTGCAATCTATCACTGGTACTGTAATTGCTAAACTAGAGAGAGAGAGGTAGCCTGATATATGAGAACATTTTGCGAATATGTGGCAGTATAATTACAATGATGAACAGTATAATTCAGCAAAAATAATCGAACAATTACTTATTGATTTTCCCTGCGAGACGAAATGGCATCAGCTGAGTATATTGAGAAAATTACTTTTTAAATATCTGAGTTGGGTTGGAAGTGAACAGAGATCAAAACAGTGCCTTTGACCATCAGGAGACAGAAGGGCAAGTAGAAAAGAATGAACACAGAAATATCGGAGAAAGGGCGCAGAAATCTCCACGCACAACCTCAGCTAGTACATACTTAATACATAATTAATACCTCTCTCTCTCTCTCCATCTCTCTTTCTCCTCTCTCTCTCCCTCTCTCTCCATCTCTCTCTCCCTCTCTCTCTCTCCATCTCTCTCCTCTGCCTCTCTCTCCCTCCCTATCTGCCTCACTCTCTGCTCCTCTCTCTCCCTCCCTTTTTTTCTCTCCCTCCCTCTCTGCCTCTCACTCCCTCTCTCTCTCTCCCTCCCTCTCTGCCTCTCTCTCCCTCTCTGTCTCTCTCTCCTCTGCCTCTCTCTCCCTCCCTCTCTCTCTCCCTCCCTATCTGCCTCACTCTCTGCTCCTCTCTCTCCCTCCCTCTCTTTCTCTCTCCCTCTCTCTCACCCTCCCTATCTGCCTCACTCTCTGCCTCTCTCTCTCCCTCCCTCTTTCAAGCATACACTCACACACTTTTTTTTTTACTAATTCCCCACAATAAGTTCTTATTAGCCTAGATCACTCTCCACAGCCACCAGAGAGGTACCAGGAGAAGTATGTCAACGTACAGTACGTCCACATGAACTTGGCAGCCCCTGTTCTATTCTGGCAACGGAACATCACAACCTCAAAGAATGTCAATACTAATATCCATAGGGTATTGAAGAGACAGTTTTCCACCTGTGTGTTCTTGGCCGGGGTTACCCTCAGTTTCATCATGTTTTTCCATTAGGCCTTTTTGAATTCCCTAAAAAAAAAAAAAAAGTGGGCGAGGGAAACGGACTGTGTGTGATAACCAGCCATGTGTGTGGTTTTCCCCGTGGTGCAGCTTTAGGAGTGAACAACTGCCCCCTGCTGTTCCCAGTCGGGTACAGCAGCAGCCCCCTCCGCAGATGCAGGCCTAGAGGTGGCGAGCGCTGCGGGAGACTTGTTAGATGGATGGCTACGGCAGCAGCCTGTGCCTCTGGTAGAGCTAATTACTTTCCACGCTTTATTAGGCTGCAGCCATCAACAGGAAGGGAATGAGAAAACACTTCTGGCTTCAGCGCCCGTCCCCCTTATTGAGTCACACACCTACGCCCGCGGAGGCCAGCCTCGTGGGGGGCGGGTTTGGCTTTTGATCTCGGGAGGTTATTAAAAAAGCGTTACTTGCTTTTTTTTTTTTGCTGATTTTGATTATGCTTTCTTTCTTTCTTTCTTTCTTTCTTTCTTTCTTTCTTTCTTTCTTTCTTTCTTTCTTTCTTTCTTTCTGTCACTTATATTTTCCGACGTGTTGTTGTCTGACAAGATTCCGATTCAGTTTCAGGCTTTATTTGTGAGTAACATAGGCTACAATCACGGTGAATCACATGTTGCTGCCGGCTGCTTGATGTGCTAATTTCAGATAGCCTAATTACATGTTTACAGTGGCGAGAAGTAATCCCATGGCTTTTGCAGTGACCCCTGCATACCTTTTCCATCTTGTTGTCATATTGTTCTCACACCACAATAACAATCATGTCCATGTTTTTCTTAGTTGACAGCAGTGCAGGAATGCTATCAGCGGCAGGGTTGACTTGCATGGTGAGGAGTGAAGGTTAGACTCTTTCACAATTTCACCCCTCAGTGCTTCTCCGGGGACCAGGGTTATTACTTTTTAGCAGGGCCCTGGGCGGCCATCTTTTTAGCAGGGCCCTGGGCGGTCATCTGTGAAAATTGAAAGCATGCTCTCACACTAGGGGCAAAAGTGTTGCCTGACAACTGGAGAGTGCAGTTCCTCTTCCTGGTGGACCTCAGCCAACGGGAGTCCTGTATTTGATAAAAAAAATAAAAGTGTACACATGCCAGCAAATAGAGGTGGTCGTGCCTCTACTGTATGGATATAGTGTACAGTATGTCAGCCCAATTAAATATGTAAAGAAAAAAACAGCGCAAGGAGAACGTTTCTATAGTGACACGGGCCTAGGATGCCTCTGCCTCGAAGAAACTCGATCTTCTTACAAAAGCCAGACTCGCAGGCCTGCTGCTCCCCGGTGTGCATGACAAATCCTGAACAGAGCGCACTGCGACAAACTAAAGCGTAGCAAACGCACCACGCACACCGCCGGCATTAACAAACAGCACGGCGTGTCTGATTGGTTGAAATCCTGTTTTGTTGTTTTTCTGCTTTCCAATTTAACGCTCTGTCCTCAGATGTCTCTGGATTCCGGTTCAAGTAGGGGCAAATTATTTTCTACTGTCAGGGTCAAAATAGCCTAGGAAACCCAACGGTGTGCTTTCACTGACGGAACACGGCGCAGGAAACCCCGTCATAATCATCGTTTTTATGTTCCTGTCACAGCAATAAAGACTGAGTGGGAGGTTCAAGTCCCGATGATTATCACACACCTGAGTGTGTGAAATTTGTTCTCCACATTTGACCCATCATCCCCTGGGGGAGCGGTGAGCTGCAGCAGCGCTGCACTCAGGAATCATTTGGTGATCTAACCCCCCAATTCCAACCCTTGATGCTGAGTGCCAAGCAGGGAGGCAATGGGTCCCATTTTTATAGTCTTTGGTATGACTCGGCCGGGGATCGAACTCACAACCTCCCAGTCTCAGGGCAGACACTCTAACCACAAGGCCACTTAGCATGTATTGTAGGCTACGATACCCTACCCAGATAGCAAGCGGATGTGTAATGATTCTGGGCCATATATGGGCCGGAACTAAGCCACAAGGGCCAGATCTGGCCTGTATATGGCCCAGATCTGCTTGCTATCTGGGTACCTAGAAAAATCTATGGGGATGTGGTGTAGACTACGTGTTGTTGACAGAGATGGGCTTGAACCTCTCAAAGGCATATTTGCCCGTTTTTTTTTTACCCTGATGAAGGCTCTAAGCTGAAACGCGTAGGTCCAGTTCTCTATCTGTGTAGCCATGCCATAATAAAGGCTTTTTAACTTTCAATATACAACAGAGTTGCCTTGGATTTTTCAAGTTTCTTATCCTGCACTCCACTCTCACACTCCCCATTTTTGGGTATGTGCAAGGACTCACTTGAACCTGTTAGATTCTTTGCCCATTTTTTGTTGGGGGGGAGGGGGGGGGGGGATAACCTTCATCGTTATAACACCTTATTTATTCATACCATCTGGTTTATAATATTTAAGGGAGACCCCAATCACGCCGCCGTGATTGAATAGCAGAATCTGGCAAATAGCTGACTCCTAAGGGTTAAAGATCTCATTTGTAATTTGCTGTAGTAATTTTTTATAGTAGGCCACGCCACACTGTATTTTACCAGAAGTGGGAAGCTGTAGGGCTTTCATCAGCTCATGTGTTTCTAGCCAGCAGGGGGGGGGGGGGAGTTGACAGCGAGAGGTGCCCACAATCCCCCCCCCCCCCACACACACACACACCTCCAAGAATTCCAGGGTGAATTATGCCCCTTTTGTGTCCACCACACTACTGATTATCAGTCGAAAAAGTTAATTGTCCAGCCGATGGCCAGGCTGAGCGTTTTACCAGAGGGACAGAGTGTTCGATTGGCTAGTGCTCTGTCAGAGATGAAAAGAAGATGGAAGTGGAATCGCCACTGTGTGCAGCAGCAGAAAAGAATGCTACCAAGTAAAGACAGTTTTCAGATTCAGCTGAACAACACAGCTGTATTCTATTCTGTTTGTTGTCAAATGTTCCCTTCAGAGTCCACTTGCCCATCTGTGTAACTTGTCCTGGGCAAAGACGAAACCATAGATCAGTTCCCTGCGTTTAGTTCAATTTACTTACACAATTTGCAATTTGAGAATTTAGCAGACACTTTTATCCAAAGCAACTTGTTTTGAGCTATAGTAGTGTTGGGGTTAAGTGCATTGCTCAAGGGAACAACGGTAGCCAATGATTGTCAAGTGGCCTGGCCCGGTCTTGAACCAGCCACTAGTCAGACCCAGGAGATAAGGAAGCAGTGACGTATTGGGTACTTGGGTTAGGGTTAGTATCTGGCACCATCCTTAGGCTCCGATGGGAACTGTCCTTTCAAGTACACAGCAGTGACCTGTATGAAGAATCAATCATTCTTATCCCTACACTTTCTTAATATCGTCTTCAGCTCACGCACAGCAGATGTCGTTCTTTCTGATTTTCTCTCAAGGAAAACACATTTGAGTGGGATTCAGGGTCTCAAGTAAAGAGCAGACCTTGCAGTCGCAGGGGCAGCCTTACTAAATTCAAAGCCAGTTTAATTTGTCACTCCAAGTACAATATGCAGTGAAATGTTACTGTTAGCTCCTAAGTGTGCTTAATAAGTAAAAAGTAGTTAAAAGATTAAGTAAATACAAAAATATACACATAAAAATAAATACTAAAGACGTACAAGAATGGAATGGGTTGAAAGATAATCAACTCCACACTTCAACAACAACAACAACAACCACAAAACTGGAAGGGCTTTTGGAAGGAACCGGAAGGGCTGAGCTCTTAAATACACCAAAAACAATAGCCCCACCCCCTAGAGTCCCAGGGTGAATTATGCCTATAGTGTCCACCATATGAGCCCCCCCCAGAATTCACCCTAAAGTCAGTGTGGTGGTGGGGGGGGGGTCTCGCTGTTGCCGAGAGACTTTGGGCAAAGAGGCGAGTAAGCAATCTTAAACCAGTAAGCCCCAAGGCGGTAAATCAATGCCACACTTCAACAACAACCACAAAAAAACGCCAAAAACAATAAGCCAACCTCTAGAATCCCATGGTGAATTAAGCCTCTAAATCCTACTGTCCACCACACACAGATGAATTTACAGTTGGGTTAAATAACCAGATAAATGTATGCCTATTATGTATAAAATATGGATGTTAAATGAACCTCGGAATGACCCAGAAGCAACATCACTCTACAAACTCTACTCTCACACCTGACTCATCGTGTTGCTAAGACATATGCTACCACAGCTGTCTAGAGTTGGATTAGCATTAGGAGGATGTCAAATCTCAGTACAGTGCTCATCCGGCAGATGGTGAATCATGAATGATGTTTTTGTTCTTTCTTCTCCTTCAAACCCTCTTCAAACCCAGGGTCCTGCTAGATCTGATTTCCCTCTCTTCCCAGACTTACAAAAGCAGGTTATCACATCACATCAGGCTATCACCTTAAATGTGTCTAAAGGCCAGGATGGAATACGTTCACTTATCTTTGCCAGTTCTCTCCTAAATTAGAAGAATATGTCAAGACATGTTTGGATTAGTGTAGTGTGCACATGACAACGGAGCACATAGTATACAGTGAGAATACTCCCAGATAGCAAGCGGATCTGGGCCATATACAGGCCAGATCTGGCCCTTGTGGCTTAGTTCCGGCCCATATATGGCCCAGAATCATTACACATCCGCTTGCTGTCTGGACTGTAATAAACCGTGGGTCTCCCTCAAAAATGGGCTAGTGGTCAAATGTCAGGTAGAAGACGACAGCACACACTCATAGAAGAATATCACCTTTATTTATAATCAATTTATAATCAATTTCATTAAACAACAAACAACAAACATTGTCTAAAGCGCCCCCTGGAGGCGGCAGGCTAACCGGTCACCAGGGACTGACCCTACAAGGTAGACTACAACAACGTATGGGCTAAGCCACAGCGGTCTGCTTCACGCGAGCTCACACTGGACAACAACACACAGCTCAGCACTGCATTAATGGTCCAAGTACCCACTGCAAAACACAGTATTAATGGTTCAAACACCCACTGCAAAACACAACATCCATGGTTCAAGTACCCACTGCAACACAACAATCTAAGGGGGAAGGACTCCCCAGAATAAAGGCCCACTGGCATAGATGCGTGTGCATCCTCAGAGATCCCTGTAGGCTATTGCCCACCCTCGGTGCCCCTCCCACACCCCTGGCCCTTGTGGCTTAGTTCTGGCCCATATATGGCCCAGATCCGCTTGCTATCTGGGCGATAGGCTACTCCCTCTCTGGGACACTGAAGACCAGATTGCTACAAATTTAAGATACACGTGTAATACAAAATATACAATACAAAAACAATGAAATATAGCAAGATTAAAGCAACACCTCCCTCAGGGCAAGCGTCGACACCCTCCCCTCGGGGAGGGGAGTTGAGGGCCTTTTCTGGGGTACGTTAAGTTCGACGCTGGCTACAGATCGTGGCGAGGCCCTTTCTGGTTCGCCAAGGTTCAGCAGCGGCGATCGGGGTCGGCTACTCCAAAACTGCGCCTCGAACTACTGTAGTCAGAACAAGGCACTCCTATAATGTATCCCCTCTAACGACACTAAATGCCCCAGCCCCCTGGCTATACCTATCTTCGGTGTCCAGAGCCCTAACCAGCCGTGGGCACCCCCTCACATCAAAAGACGTGAGTGCCTATAATAAAACTAGCCAGATTCAAACAGATGGGGTTCACCCCAGTAGCCTCAGCCCAGCGCGCCCCACGCTCCCGGCTCTAATGCTTATCTAGAGTCCATGTCAGAGCGTGAGCCATTAGCTGGCAGCGTTCACAGATGTTCCCCATCAGCCTGATTACCAGATTGAGGCACGAGTGTCATCAGTTTAATCATATGATGGACTATACAGAGTTCCATAACAATACTATCATCCTATACTACAGCATTAATAGGCTAAATACCATCAATCAATCAATCAATCAATCAATCAATCAATCAAAGCTTTATTTGTATAGCGCATTTCATACCCAGGGGCAACACAATGCGCTTTACAGAGAACAAGGGAGGTGGGCATACGACCCACTCTCTACATATTCCATAGCCCGGTAGTTTCTGTAGGCTTACATATTCTGAGCAGATGCGTAATATGACCTTTATGGACACACACATCCCCTGATGTCACTGGCCTGACTGTCATACTGTCACAGTCGCCCTGAGCAACAAAAGCAATTTCCTGTCTGGGTGATGACCCTTGTTCACCCCGACGAACACTGGAGCGGTCACAAGCAGACAGCACCACTGTAGAAATGGACGTGAGGGTGCCCCTGAGTTCAAACGGTGTACATTTAGAACATTGCGCCTTTATTGGGACGTTGAGCCCATTCACAGCTGTTTTCACCTGTGTCTGTGCCATTCTAATAGTTCACTATGTTGCATTTTCTAGCCCACAAGCACCTCAAAAAGGGCTTACATTTTTGTCATTTAGCAGACGTTGTAATGACTTACAATTATGAGCTGTGGGGCGGAGGGTTCAGTGCCATTGCAAAGCAATTATTATCAAGTGGAAATCCCTTGTCAAAGGGCGGTGCCTGTCTTGAACCAGCGACATTTCGTACACTGGTCAGATGCCCTAACCATCTGGGTCTGAACTGAGAAAGTATTCATTTGATGGCACGGATGGGCTGTTTTTGGGTAGGGCTGGCCCCAGACCCTACCCAGATAGCAAGCGGATGTGTAATGATTCTGGGCCATATATGGGCCGGAACTAAGCCACAAGGGCCAGATCTGGCCTGTATATGGCCCAGATCCGCTTGCTATCTGGGTAGAAATGGGTTTGTCCGGTTATCCCTCCCTCCCTCCGTCTGTTCGTCAGGTAAATGTTGGCCTGGATCACTCTGTTGGCACCACAAGAGGCAGTAGTGGGTGGGGGGGGGGGATACTTTTGAGTCCCGAAAATAGCTGGATAGGCGTCACAGGTAAGGAGTCATTACTTTATTACATTGTTGCAGAATCCATCAAATTCGAAATTGCCTATTCTATGATGAGAATGTGTGATGGATGCTACCGTTAGCTAGCCTTTGCTAACGCTAGCTGTGCTAATGTGCTAACTAGGTGGAGTCCCGAATATAGCTGTATAGGCATCACAGGTAAGGAGTCATTGCTTGATGAGACATGATGAGAATGTCCTGTTATATTACCTACGTGTTAGCTTCAGTTTAATGTACATTATACAACGGGTAATTCTGACTTCACAATCTGATTGGTTAAGAGTCATTGTATATGCCACGATATACCATGGGCAAAGCTTCTTTACCGTTCTCAGTGGCATGATTAGCTTCCGTCCTACCAGTCCTGCACAGAAACCAGCCAGCCACGCACATAAGCCAGGTTGGACTTGGCCTGGTCCTTTTTTTGGTAAGATTAGTCATTCCATGAAATGTGCCTATAATGCTGATGCCTGATGGAGGCCTATACGTTTTGAACTACTAAGCCTTTCTACAGAATTAGGATGTTTTTGAGAAAGCTAGTGACATTTATATATACTATTTCAACACCTGGCCTGTATTCCAGTTATTCGAGCATCTTTAGTTCAGCATTCAGCATAAGACACTGGATTTTACGTTTAAATAAATGATTCAACAATCCAGTGTTGCTGTCCGTGGTTCTGAGGCCACCTCACCCCTGTCCGATCCACACACACACACACGCACACACACACACACACACACACACACACACACACACACACACACACACACACACACACACACACACACACACACACACACACACACACACACACACAGGCAAGCTCTACAATGCAATTACTCAGTAACTCATCCACACTTTTCAGTGAAACAAGTGAAGTGAAACGACAGCCATAATGAATCATAATGTGTGTGTACATTTTTAGCAGTCCAAAAAACAGAGTCTGGTAACGGATTGGAACATGCTGAACCGATGACGCGACATTTTACGACAGTTTCTTTCGGAAGTGGACTCGGCATGGCGCTGAGCATGATTCGAACACCGGCGGCGTGGACATTCGATTGTGTGAAAGTTCTGATCTTCACCTCGACCAGACCAGCCGGCGTCCGGAGCAGAACATCTCCTCTGCAGGGAACCACACCTCGGCACTGCACAAGCCTGACGGGGAAACAAACTAGTCCGATTTGCTTTTTTCACATCTCATTTTGTAAGAGAATGTCGTCGAGGTCTGACCCCGCAATGTCTAAGAGGATGGTGTGGGTGGACCTGGAGGTAATGATTTAGCAGAACTAAATGTAAATAAATGTAGATAGTTAGGAAATTGCATGGCAAGAAACCGGCTTATTTAGCTGCTACTGGATTTAGCTTATTGCTATAGCAGACTATAGGTTTGTGAGCTCCCTACTGTACCTATAATATATTGTTAGCTAACTAACGTTAGACTAAGTTATAGACTAACATTAGGTAACGTTACCGTAATATATCTAATAGGCCATGCTGACTCACTAACTAATGTCACCGACTAGTGCTGCTGCCTGCTAACGTTAGATTACTAAAGTTAGTGAGCTATTTAGCTAGTTGCTACTTGTTTAATTAACATATTAGACCTTGAGAGAGACCAAGAAATGTTCTCTCATCTATGTAGAGTTTCTGTAGCTACTATAGTGCTATCATAGTTTGGCCCTGAAAAAAGGCCCGGATGAGAATGATAGAGCAGTTTTAGGGAAGCTGCCCAGGGTTGGAGCATAGCTTTTTTTTCTCAGGTTGAAAGAGCATCCTACACAGATAACATCCTCTCCATTTTACAGATGACAGGTCTGGACATTGAGAAGGACCATATCATCGAGATGGCGTGCATAATTACGGACTCCGAGTTAAACCTCTTGGCTGAGGTATTAAAGATGCATATTTCCATACGAAGTCATGCATTCCCCACTCAAGTGTGACTGCGTGTGTATTAATGTAGGCGTTTTTTGTTGACAGGGTCCTAATTTGATAATCAACCAACCAGATGAGCTGTTGGATGGGATGTCGGAGTGGTGTACGGAGCACCATGGCCAGGTAAGGTTGTGTTTGATGTTCCTGTCCGTAACATCTGACGCAGGTCAATCGCAGTCCAGCACGAAGACACTCTTAAATGGAACATTTCCTGGATGTGGAGAATCTGTCTAGGACTAGTCTTAACCTGGGTCCGGGAATCCAGCCCATGCAGTGCCAAAAGGTGCATAGGGTAGGTCAACAACTGTAGCATGTGTACCTGTCTAATGCTCATCTGTGTGTGTGTGTGTGTTTGTGTGTGTGTGTGTGTGTGTGTGTGTGTGTGTGTGTGTGCGTGTGTGTGTGTGTGTGTGCGTGTGTGTGTGTGTGTGTGTGTGTGTGTGTGTGCGTGCGTTCGTCCCAGTCAGGGCTGACCCAGGCGGTGAGGGACAGTAAGATCACCCTCCAGCAGGCGGAGTACGAGTTCCTCTCCTTCGTCAGACAGCACACCCCGCCTGGCCACTGTCCCCTGGCCGGTGAGTGACCCTCCTCATCTTAACACGCCCTCCTCACCTGCTCTGACCCCAACACCTGTTACACCTCATAACACGTCCTCCTCACCTGCTCTGACCCCAACACCTGTTTAACTGCATAACACGCCCTCCTCACCTGCTCTGACCCCAACACCTCATAACACACCCTCCTCACCTGCTCTGACCCCTGTTACCTGTTAAACTGCATAACACACCCTCCTCACCTGCTCTGACCCCTATTACCTGTTAAACTACATAACACGCCCTCCTCACCTGCTCTGACCCCTATTACCTGTTAAACTACATAACACGCCCTCCTCACCTGCTCTGACCCTAACACCTCTTACACCTCATAAAACACCCTCCTCACCTGCTCTGACCCCAACACCTCTTACACCTCATAAAACACCCTCCTCACCTGCTCTGACCCCAACACCTCTTACACCTCATAAAACACCCTCCTCACCTGCCCTAACACCTGTTACACCTCATAAAACACCTTCTTCACCTGCCCTAACACCTCTTACACCTCATAAAACACCCTCCTCACCTGCTCTGACTCCAACACCTCTTACACCTCATAAAACACCCTCCTCACCTGCCCTAACACCTGTTACACCTCATAAAACACCTTCTTCACCTGCCCTAACACCTCTTACACCTCATAAAACACCCTCCTCACCTGCTCTGACCCCAACACCTCTTACACCTCATAAAACACCCTCCTCACCTGCCCTAACACCTGTTACACCTCATAAAACACCTTCTTCACCTGCCCTAACACCTCTTACACCTCATAAAACACCCTCCTCACCTGCCCTAACACCTCTTACACCTCATAACACACCCTCCTCACCTGCTCTGACCCCAACACCTCTTACACCTCATAAAACACCCTCCTCACCTGCCCTAACACCTGTTACACCTCATAAAACACCTTCACCTGCCCTAACACCTCTTACACCTCATAACACACCCTCCTCACCCGCTCTGACCCTAACACCTCTTACACCTCATAAAACACCCTCCTCACCTGCCCTAACACCTCTTACACCTCATAAAACACCTTCTTCACCTGCCCTAACAACTCTTACACCTCATAAAACACCCTCCTCACCTGCCCTAACACCTCTTACACCTCATAAAACACCTTCTTCACCTGCCCTAACAACTCTTACACCTCATAAAACACCCTCCTCACCTGCCCTAACACCTCTTACACCTCATAACACGCCCTCCTCACCTGCTCTGACCCTAAAACCTCTTACACCTCATAAAACACCCTCCTCACCAGCCCTAACAACTCTTACACCTCATAAAACACCCTCCTCACCTGCCCTAACAACTCTTACACCTCATAAAACACCCCCCTCACCTGCCCTAACTAGTGCACGGTATACGACTACTAAAATAGTACCGCTGTACTAAAGTGTTCAAAATGGTACTATACTGCATTTGGAGAAAAAGGGTGTTTTCCTTTGTATTTTTATTTTTATTTTTTATTATTAATTCATGCATGCAAACGCCTTCCTATTGGAGCACAACGCTGTCAGGATGACGTTGCGATAGTCATGTATGTGACGTGGCTGTCATCAACGCCCTGTAAGCTGAGCCGGGGCACATGTGAGTCAAGAACAACAGCGGGGAAAGCGAGGCGGAGAGTGCGCTGAGGGAGAGATTGACGGCGGATCAACATCTCGGTTTTAAGAGAAGAGATGGCAGCCGCAGCAGCCTCGGGAAAACCCGCAGCTAGTTGATAAAGAGGGAGCCTGAAGTGCCATATGGAAGGAAGTATTCAAAAAGTGCACATTGCCGTGCAGAAAGCTAGTAAAAAACTGCATCCCCTGTAGCTAGCTACCCACAACAGAAATGAATTGATGCGTACCTGCATCTCTACAGCGCAGTGACAGTCACAAACATGATTTATTAACAATTGCCCATTTAATGTCATACATACTGTTTAGCGTTACAGTATTGGAACTCTATATTCTTTTCCTCTTAAACATTAGCCTACAATATGACATAACCTAGTTGTAGATAGGCAAAATGTATGATCTTCCCTCAAGGAATTTCTTTATGTATAATGAAATTCCCAAGATGTATGACACGGTCTGTAATCAGTGCACAGCAAAGCCATTCTTCTCCTGCACCACGGACCTCTGGAACAGCAGAGCTGTAAGAACATATATGGCTGTAACACTCCCAATTCATCACAGAATCCTGGGAAATGCAGTCCTGGTGCATAGGAGGCTCTACATTGAACTCTGACCACACAGCTGACCCTGGAAGATATTATCACAGATTCCTGGGGGCTAGATATGGCCGAAATGTGTTGTATCACAACAGATAATGCTTCAAACAACCGAAAGAGATTTGCTGACTACACCTGGATTCCCTGTTTTGGCCACAACCTTTTATTTGGCGATCAAGAAAGTCATAGAGATTGATCGTGTGGCAAGCTGTCTATGGCTTCTCAAGATCCAACAAGATGTCACGACTGCTGAAAGACGAACCGAAAACGTTAAATCCCCCACAACATAAACTGATCCATGATGAGCCCACCTGACAGGGTTCCACCTTTTGATACGGTGGAACGTTTCTGTGAGCAGCAGCAAACAAGTCTCTGTTGTTCTGGCGGACGACAGTTTTGAAGTGGCACCTCATGCCCAAAGATGCAGACGTGACAACCTTGGAAACGGTGAGGGATATCTTGGCTCCACTCAGTGATTTCCCAGATGTAAGTAGAGAGAAAACAACTCTCTCATCTGTCACGCCACTCATGTGGAAGATGAAAGCCTGCCTGAAAGATGAGGAAGGTGACAGTCCACTGGTGCTGGAAATGAAGCAGAGAAGTAGAAGACTTTGAAAAGAAGTACGGTGAGCACGATCTGAAGACGGCACTGAACATCTCCACCTTCCTAGATCCAATATTTGGGAATATATTTGTTACAATGTGAGAGTGAGTTAAGAGGGAACTGCTCCTAAAACACACAGTCCAGCTGCCAGAGCACAAGCAGGAGCAAGAAGACACAAAGGATGATATAGGAAAAAAAGTGATCTAAAAACTTTGCTCTGCAATATCCCCTCAGAAAAGAAGGGGGCAGATAGTTGTACAAGGCAAGGTTCTCCCACGCCCACAACACCCAGAGACAAACTAAACCACTGACTATAAACAATTAAGGGACATCAGCCCTGCAGAGGACCCCTGACCTGGTGGAGACAACATGAGGCAGACCTGCCCATCCTGGCTCAATTTGCAAAATAGTATCTGCATTACAGCATCAAGCTGTGCATCGGAACGTGTCTTCAGCGCATCTGGAAATATCTGCAGTCCAAGGCGTCCTAGATTGACAGAGGGACACGTAGACACCCGTGTTTTCTTGGCCAGGAATCTCAAGAAGGCAATGGGACTGAGTGAGTGAAGATTGAAAAACAGCCAGAGGCAGCCGCCGAGCTAGGACTAAGATTTAGCCTAAGCAGTCTAATATGCTAGGAAGTGGGACAGAATGTACTGTATCATTCAAAGAGAAAAAAAATCATGTTTTTTGACAGTTGTCATGTTAATCCAGATGCTTTCATTCATTTTATTCTCATTGTTCCAAAAGTTTGTGTTTTGAGTGCAATACTAGTGTGACAAAGACAAGTTATCCGGCATTTTGAATGCCATTGCTTATAATTTAATTAATCTATTGGCATTGTTCTTAAGGTTTGTTAAAAATAGAGATTAATAATGACATTTTAGAGTGTTTCAGGAAAAGTATTGAAAAGTATCAATTCATGTCGGTATTGTATCGAAACTAAAATGTTGGTATCATGACAACACTAGCTCTAACACCTGTTACACTTAAACACACCCCTCCTCCCCCACTCTGATCCTTAACGCCTGTGTCACCCCTGTCCACATGGTGGCAGTCATAGACCAGGGACACAGAAATCACTTGAGGCTTCAACTGAGAATTTTAAATAAACCAGAGCTTGTTGTGAAAATAGTGTCCTACATGCCATTATGGTACATGGAAATCAACCACCTTATTCCAGCTCTTCCAAGCCCCATATTCAAGCTCTTCAGTACTCTGGGGCAGTGGAGGACACGGACACAATTATCAATAACTCAAAACGGCTCCGGCCCATCCTGTAGCCTGGTCACACACTCTTATCGTGTATTTTGTTGTGCTTTCCGTTCACGTAGGTAACTCTGTGCACGCTGACAAGAAGTTCCTGGATAAGTACATGCCCCAGTTCATGCACCACCTCCATTACAGAATCATCGACGTCAGCACCATCAAGGAGCTTTGTGGGTATGTGCGCGTGTTTCACACTGTTCAAAGTCTCACCACTAGTCACTGCTTTCGTTACTCCACCTCCTATCTGACAGCAATGACCTCTTTCTACGTAGCGTACCTGTAGTGATGTTTCCCCCCCGTGGTCTTTGAGAAGTTCAAAGGCCAACCCCACCATCACGATGTCGTAGCAAATTAGTTAACACACACACACACACACACACACACAGACATACAACAGTCCACTTCCGGCCTTAGGCCTGGGTCCAGTACCCCCTTCCCCTCACCCTACCCCGGGTCCGTATCCTCTTCCTACCCCAACCCTACCCCTGACCCCTGCCTCTACCTGGACCCAGGCACACTCACACACACACTGACATACACCAGTCCTGGGCTCAGATCCCCTTCCCCTCACCCTAACCCGGGTCCGTATCCTTTTCCTACCCCCCACCCTACCCAAACCCCTGCCTCTATCTGGGCCCAGGCACATTTATGCACACACAGACATACACCAATGTTTGCCATATCTCTCCTATGATGTTATTAGCCTCTCTTACTCTGAAAATGTAATTTAATGTTATTTATTGCTCTATAAATGTTCTTAGCCGGTAGACAAACATACTCTAGGAGCTTGCTCGATCGCCTCGTTGAGAGGGGTCAGGGAAGAATTTTTACAGCTCACTTATCTGGCCCTCGGGTGATTACTGTTTTTTTGCTTCCCTCTGGAATATGTAGGGGTGGGATGTCTGCCCACCTCCCTTGTTCTCTGTAAAGCGCATTGTGTTGCCTCTGGGTATGAAATGCGCTATATAAATAAAGCTTTGATTGATTGATTGATTGATCACGCCCACTTGACGGTGTCTGCCTGTACCCATTAGCACTTAAGTACTCTAGCCTGCTCCGTCTCCCTCCATGTCTGGATATTAATCTGCTATGCCCAGACATGCTTTCACACTGATGGGAGTGGATAAGGCCGGGAGCGGGGAAAGTGGAGCTCCAAGCCTGTGAAGTACAGTGTGAAGTGCCATTAGCGTTTTATCAGCCCGTTCACTCTTGTTTAATGGCTGTATTTTGCATTTCAAGCACATGGCCGCTGATCTTGTCATTGGTAAACACATTTTAGTGTTAATTCATTCCGTGTCTAGTCGGGTTATTTTCCATCAAATGGGCTCGTAGGCGTTGAAAAGGTTCTGTTGTTGAAGATTAAGGCATTATCACTTATTTTTCAGTGAACCGTGACACAATATGGAGGTTTAAGGTCCTGTTCTTCCCGCAATACGCGTTTACCGCACCATGCTTTTGACGGATTCATGATTTTATAGAAAACTGAAATTAGATGTTTATTTCTTTTTAATCAATGAAGCAGAGTTCACAAAATGAAAAGGCCAGTTATTAAAGGATTTAAACTTTGTATTAGAACGAACCGTCAAATGATTTCCTAATTCCACTTTTCCTGTAAATTCATAATGTAAAAACAACAGATGTCTATGTCCACACATGGCTATTTCCAGTGTTGGGTCGGCAAATATCAGCATAGGATAGCCTACTTGGAATGACTCACAGCAATGGCCTACCAAAAATGCAAATAAACAGGGGCTTTCACAGATATGAATATCTAATAATATTCTATTTAAACAAATGATAAGCACACATGTTTGCATCACACTATAAACAAATAATAATACTAATAAGTAAACCGAAATAATAATTATTTTGATGTTTTTGCTTCTGGCAAGGTACGTTTATTTACAGCGTCTGTTTATGAAAACAAAATAGTCAGTTCTGACTCCGGGTGGGAGTCCAATGCTTTCACCGCTACTCTATTTGGGATTGACGGGTTGATTTTGGTGTCCTTCTTTATTTTGGTGTGCTGGGACTACTGTCTTTTGTGGTGCCAACAGAGAAAAGCAGGTCAATATTGACCGAAGGGAGGGAGGGAGGGAGGGAGGGAGGGAGGGAGGGAGTGAGTGACAACCGCACAAATGCTATCCTATGTGCAGGTGTAGTAGTTTTCTGTAAGGGTTTCTGTCACTAGTTTCAGTGATCTGTCACCATCCAGATAAAAGCTATATCAGGCTTAGGTGTCTCTAATACCAGTGTATATTTAGCTACGGCTAACGGTGATACCGTTGGATGAAAGGTCAGTCTAACGGTCATAGAAGTTGAGGAAAGGTCAGGAGTCTCAATTGACGTGGTCAGCAAAAGAGCCGTCAGGTCATCAGAAAGTAGAGATAGGTCAGTCCCCGAGTCTTATCTGGGTGTGGGATCAAGTTGATGCGGCAGAATACAACACTTGTAGCTCCTGATAGGGACAACCTAGAATGACCAATCACAAGTTGGAACAGGTTATGTTTCATCACTGCTCCTCACCATAATTAAAGAATGGTCAGGTGACCAGCCTATATTAAGCCCCACACTGAACAGTATAAAAGTAAGAACCACTGGACTGGAACGGAGCGCTCAACCTCGTAGCTCTCTTGCTTAGGCTATGTTACGCTGGCTTTAGCTTAGCTTAGCAAGCTAGCATGTCAGCATGCTAGCTCCACCTGTTGTCAACATCTGCTCATCTGTTCACGGTATGTTACATTGTCTAATCCTGTTACGTAACTGTGTTGAACTAAGCTATGTCTGAAATCTATAATTGAACCAATGCCTAAAGCGTGGTTGATGTATTGTGTTTTTGATACATGCTTATTATGATGAATAAACATCAGAAAGATTGTTCTCTTCTCAGCATTCATTGATCACTAGTCTCAAATAAAGAGATCGTACCAGCGGAGACACATCACTAGTCTCAAATAAAGAGATTGTACCAGCGGAGTCACATCACTAGTCTCAAATAAAGGGATCTTACCAGCGGAGTCACATCACTAGTCTCAAATAAAGAGATCGTACCAGCAGTCACATCACTTCAGCGTCCTAGAATGGCGCGGCCTAGAATGGCGTGTCCTAGAATGGCGCGTCCTAGAATGGCGTGTCCTAGAATGGCGTGTCCTAGAATGGCGTGTCCTAGAATGGCGTGTCCTAGAATGGCGTGTCCTAGAATGGCGTGTCCTAGAATGGCGTGTCCTAGAATGGCGCGTCCTAGAATGGCGCGTCCTAGAATGGCGCGTCCTAGAATCGCGCGGCCTATAGTCAATCATGGGGATAACGCGGTAGTGGCAGTAGCCTGGCGCAGCTCCAGAATGGCGCGGCTTTGGGGGAACAACCAATATGGCACATGATTTAATTTATTTATTTTTTCTCTTTGCTTCAAAGGCGGTGGTTTCCTGAAGAGTACAAGCTGGCACCACAGAATAAGGCTTCCCACAGGCAAGGCTGAACACTCGAGTCACAATACCAGTCTCAAATAAAGAGATCGTACAAGCAGTCACATCACTAGTCTCAAATAAAGAGATCGTACCAGCGGAGACACATCACTAGTCTCTAATAAAGAGATCGTACCAGCAGTCACATCACTAGTCTCAAATAAAGAGATCGTACCAGCGGAGACACATCACTAGTCTCAAATAAAGAGATCGTACCAGCGGAGACACATCACTAGTCTCAAATAAAGAGATCGTACCAGCGGAGACACATCACTAGTCTCAAATAAAGAGATCGTACCAGCAGTCACATCACTAGTCTCAAATAAAGAGATATGACCAGCAGTCACATCACTAGTCTCAAATAAAGAGATATTACCAGCGGAGTCACATCACTAGTCTCAAATAAAGAGATCGTACCAGCGGAGTCACATCACTAGTCTCAAATAAAGAGATCGTACCAGCAGAGTCACATCACTAGTCTCAAATAAAGAGATCGTACCAGCGGAGTCACATCACTAGTCTCAAATAAAGAGATCGTACCAGCGGAGACACATCACTAGTCTCAAATAAAGAGATCGTACCAGCAGAGACACATCACTAGTCTCAAATAGAGAGATCGTACCAGCAGAGTCACATCACTAGTCTCAAATAAAGAGATCGTACCAGCGGAGACACATCACTAGTCTCAAATAGAGAGATCGTACCAGCGGAGTCATATCACTAGTCTCAAATAGAGAGATCGTACCAGCGGAGTCACATCACTAGTCTCAAATAAAGAGATCTTACCAGCAGAGTCAAATCACTAGTCTCAAATAAAGAGATCTTACCAGCGGAGACACATCACTACTCTCAAATAAAGAGATCTTACCAGCAGTCATATCACTAGTCTCAAATAAAGAGATCGTACCAGCGGAGTCACATCACTAGTCTCAAATAGAGAGATCGTACCAGCAGAGTCATATCACTAGTCTCAAATAGAGAGATCGTACCAGCGGAGTCACATCACTAGTCTCAAATAGAGAGATCGTACCAGCAGAGTCATATCACTAGTCTCAAATAAAGAGATCTTACCAGCAGTCATATCACTAGTCTCAAATAAAGAGATCGTACCAGCAGTCATATCACTAGTCTCAAATAAAGAGATCGTACCAGCAGAGTCACATCACTAGTCTCAAATAAAGAGATCGTACCAGCGGAGTCACATCACTAGTCTCAAATAAAGAGATCGTACCAGCAGTCACATCACTAGTCTCAAATAAAGAGATCTTACCAGCAGTCATATCACTAGTCTCAAATAAAGAGATTGTACCAGCAGTCACATCACTAGTCTCAAATAAAGAGATCGTACCAGCAGAGTCACATCACTAGTCTCAAATAAAGAGATCGTACCAGCGGAGACACATCACTAGTCTCAAATAAAGAGATATTACCAGCGGAGACACATCACTAGTCTCAAATAAAGAGATCGTACCAGCAGAGTCACATCACTAGTCTCAAATAAAGAGATCTTACCAGCAGTCATATCACTAGTCTCAAATAAAGAGATCGTACCAGCAGAGTCACATCACTAGTCTCAAATAAAGAGATCGTACCAGCGGAGTCACATCACTAGTCTCAAATAAAGAGATCGTACCAGCAGTCACATCACTAGTCTCAAATAAAGAGATCTTACCAGCAGTCATATCACTAGTCTCAAATAAAGAGATTGTACCAGCAGTCACATCACTAGTCTCAAATAAAGAGATATTACCAGCGGAGTCACATCACCAGTCTCAAATAAAGAGATCGTACCAGCGGAGACACATCACTAGTCTCAAATAAAGAGATCGTACCAGCAGAGTCACATCACTAGTCTCAAATAAAGAGATCGTACCAGCGGAGACACATCACTATTCTCAAATAAAGAGATTGTACCAGCAGAGTCACATCACAAGTCTCAAATAAAGAGATCGTACCAGCGGAGACACATCACTAGTCTCAAATAAAGAGATCGTACCAGCAGAGACACATCACTAGTCTCAAATAAAGAGATCGTACCAGCAGAGACACATCACTAGTCTCAAATAAAGAGATCTTACCAGCAGTCACATCACTAGTCTCAAATAGAGAGATCGTACCAGCAGTCACATCACTAGTCTCAAATAAAGAGATTGTACCAGTAGGAAAGTCTTATGTTGAATATGCCCTAATGGTTGTTCTTTGGCAGACTATAAGGCCACAGCCACACTAGTCTGTTGTGTTTTGTATGTATCTGTCAATGTCAATTTACTGTATGGAAACCATCTGATGACGGACCATGTACAGGTGCATCTCAGAAAATTTGAATAATGCAGAAAGTTCATTATTTTCCGTAATTTAATTCAAACACTGAAACTTTCATACATTATAGATTCATTACACATGTAGTGAGATATTTCAAGGCTGATCGTCTCCATGCCACGCACCGCGTTGATGCAGTAATCTGTGCAAAAGGAGCCCCCACCAAGTATTGAGTGTATAAAGGAACATACTGTACAATCATAAAGATTAAAACTAAAAAGGCCTGAAATATTTCACTTTGTGTAATAGATCTAGAATACATGAAAGCTTCACTGTTTGAATTAAATTATGGAAAATAATGGACATTTTCACAATATTAAAATGTTCTGAGATGCACCTGATATGAGATGACGTGTCCCGTACGGGTTCGATTTCCATCTGATTTGCTGGATTAAAAAAAAAGTGAAGTGTGTGATTGTTTTTGCGTCCAGAGCGCTGGGCGATATTCAGGAGAGCATCAAGGAGCTGCGGTTCTACAGAGCCCACGTCTTCAAGTCACAGATGGAGGAGAAGAAGTGCAAGATTGTGGAGAACGGAGACAAGTGTGTGTGAGGGGGGGGGTAAAAAATAAAAGATTGAGGGGGGACGGATAGTAACAAGTGTGTGAGAGGGGGGGGCTTAAGAAGGGTTTGCATTCTGGGATCCAGGGGGTTAAGGTGTGTGGGGGGGTCCCAGGATGGGGGGGGGGGGGGTATCAGACAGTAACAAGTGTGAGAGGGAGGGTCCCACTTTGTGGGGGGGGCGTAAGGGGGGTCGCATTCTGGGATCCAGGGGGTTAAGGTGTGGGAGGGGGTTCCCAGTCTGGGATCCAGGATGGGGGGGGGGGGGGGTGGATCAGACAGTAACAAGTGTGTGAGATGGAGGTTGGGGGGGTAGTCGGGGAGGTGAAGATTTTAAGAAGGCGGTGAAAACCTAAATATACTTTGCACAGCTGAAAGTTAGCATGAATGAATGTGTGTATGGGTGTGAGTTCATTGCCAAATGTCCGTCTTCCCTCGCGCTCCGTTTAGTTCCTATTTTATTCAGCTGTTAAATAAGCTTTGATTCATGTGAACATGTAGGAGTTTTGAGCAAAGCTACTTTGTACATGTTTCCATCTGATGGTTGATTCATTGAAAGTGAAAAAAACGTCGTGAATTTGTGCTTGTTCCTATGTTGTTGAAATCCAAGTCCAGTAGTTCTGTTGGAATGGACTAATTATTATTTTGTAATGACTCTCAATGAGACAATAAACTCAATGGTCATTCTCAAAATTAATAAGAAAATGTTCCGTGTCTTCTGTTTTTGCAGCTGTGCAGTGTGTACCAAAGAGGTTTTGATATGACATGGCTTTTGCTCGGTAGGTGTCTTGATCAAAAATGAACACTGGGTGGCAGTGTGCTCTAATATCAATTATACTTGGATGCGAAGAGGACAGTAGGGGATGCTGCCTATCCACTGATACAGCAAAGGTCATAGATTTTATACAGAAATACTATATAAGAGAGATATATATAATCTCTCTCAAACCACAGGCCTATAGGCCACCTGACAGCTAAACAAGCAACCAGCACTGTTCTTCCCCAGGCCTCAGTGAGAACAGTGGTAGAATGAGTCACCTTGGGCAGCAGCTGTACGGGTAACTAATTAATTGCACAGACTGAGGCTGATACAGTATGTGAACTGCCACTCGCTAACTACCATGATCAACAGTACCTCATTAGAGCTGCAGCAGACAAGCTAATCGTCGCAATGTGGCGAATGCCGAAATAACATTACTCTAGATTAGAACAGTGACCACCAGTTAACTATCCAAGGTTGAACTACAAGCAACCTGCACCTCCCCTGTCTTGCTCTGAATGCATCTTATACAATATATGGATTTGAAATATAACCAAATGTAATTCCCCCGTCGTCCTGTCTCCGTCTGGGTGTCCTGCCGTTTGAGCTTGAGGGACGGTGAGTTCTGTGGAGTTAATGGCCTGTGTCTTAGTGGCCCTCTGCGTCCCTCCCTCCTCACGGATGGACAGACAACTCCACACCCTTCTCTCCCTCCTGTCCGGATGGTCAGCGGGTCATCGGCTCTGAGGAGAGAGAGAGAGGGCAGACCGGTGAATGAGACTCTGGCCGCCACAGCGGTTAAATCACGCCGGATTCAAGACCACTGGAAGACCTTGCAGGAGGAATCGTTTTTTAAAACCCACATAAAAGTGATGGTGGATGGATGGTGGATCGTGGGTGTGGAACGAACAGGGGAGGGAGGGAGGGAGAGAGAGAGAGAGAGAGAGAGAGAGAGAAAGAAAGAGAAAGAAAGGTTACCTTGCCAGGTCTCATCAAAGTGTCCACACGCGCACACATACAGGCGCACACGCACACACACCATCGGGCAGTTGGGTCAGTATAAATGGAGATGGTGTGTATATAGAATTCTTTGTTGAGCTCTAAATAAATAACGTGTGTATGTGTCAATGAATTAGGCTGTGTTTGTCTGGGTGTGTTTACAATGCGTATGAATGAATGTGTGTGTGATGTGCATGAACTGTATGAACCGTTGCATCTGTGTGTGTGTGTGTGTGTGTGTGTTCGTTCTCTCATGTCTACACACCAGCCCACTATCACTTTTAAGTGCGTTTTAAAAAACGATTCTTCCTGCAAGGTCTTCCCGTGGTCTTAAATCAGGCGTGATTTAACTGCAGCGACAGACAGTCTCCATCAGCGGTCTGCTCTCCCTCTCTTTCTCTCTCTCTCTCCCTCTATCTCTCTCTCTCTCCCTCTCTCTCTCTCTCTCTCTCTCTCTCTCTCCCTCTCTCTCTCTTCAGAGCTGATGACCTGCTGCTAAGCGACAGGTATGTGTGTGTGCACTGTTGCATGTGTGTGTAGTTTTGCATGTGTTGCCGAGTGTGTACTGTTGCATCTGTGTATGTATGTGTACTGTTGTGTGTGTGTGTGTGTGTGTGTGTGTGTGTGTGTGTGTACCGTTGCATGTGTGTGTGTGTATACTGTTGCATGTTGCGTCACTCCGGAACATTTCAAAACAAACAAATAATTATTGTCATACAGTGAGACATACACACACACACACACACAAAAAATGACAGGAGTGTCCACTGATGAAATGCCTCTCCTGCTCTTAACCAATCCTGTCCTTCCTCCGAGGGCAGCCGGGAGCAGACCGTAGGCAGCGTGCGGGGGACGCGCCCGGGGACCAATCCAAGCGCTCCTGTCCGTCCTCGTCAGGGACGGACACCGTTGGCGATCTGTTCTTCAGGTTCTTCGTATGGGGTTCTTTTGGGAGGAAACCCTTGCGAGCACAGGGAGAACATGCAAACTCCGCACAGAAAGGCCCGGGACACTTCGGCACACTGCCCGGAGCAGGGATCGAACCCGGGGACCTTCGAGATCCCCAGCCAGCCGCTCTTCCTCCCGAGCTCCGTGCCGCCCTGGACCTCCAGGGCTCTGAACCACCCCTACTACCCCACACTTCCTACAGGCGTCTGAACCA
>NW_028176112.1:1342500-1382500 GCF_949987555.1 Borostomias antarcticus
AAGGTGGGTTTAAGGTGTTTGGATGTAAATTCCTGGACAATCCCTCATTTGTGCCTGAACAGGCACACAAAAATAAAATCCAAACACAGTGTAAACAGTCAGCTATGCTATACATGTGGAAAGGAAATAATCTCTCCACTAGGTGGAAACTTTAATTATTTCCTCTCAACGTGCAAAATCACACACCAAAACCCCTTGCTTCAGAAATTTGACAGGAAACAAGATAAAAAAAATGACATGATTATATACTATTTATAGTCTAAGAGTGGACAACCATTCACCAAAAAACAAACTTGATTTAACAAGGCAAAAAAAAGATAAAATGGTTACCAGTGTAAGAGGGGCAAAAAACCTCTTGGTCAATTTAGAGGAAAAACCCAAACTTATTTATCAACTCATGTTTCAACCATTGCAACTCTTGTAAACAAATATGATATTTTCCAGATTATTTCAAAGTTCATTCACTCTTGTGAATAATTGCATGTGATGTCCTATGGAACATTGATTCCATGTGTGCGTCTCTGAATGTTTAATGTAGGTTCCAGTGTGTGCGATCAGAGGTGCAGTCCGATTGCTCATCAGAGGAGAGGAGAGTGTGGCGGTGACTGTCTGTCAAGGTCACTCTTGTTCACAGTGTATCCCAACAGTCATTTAGGTGACACTTCTCTTTTGGGCAATAGAATGTCATTTGGGGAATGCAAGGCGTCTTCTCTTCTAGATCGCAACTTCAATGTCGCGTTGATTGAATCAGTTATGTTCAATGTTAGTGTGTGCAGGTGTGTGTGCGTGTGTGCATCTTGTGAGGAGGTGACCAGCAAGGTCATTTTTCCTCCGATTCCTCGTCAGAGGAGAGGACAGTGTGATGGCCCATGGTTATGGCCTCTGAGCCCTCTGGTTCAGCTGCATTCTGATCTCCTGGTGTTTGCGATCCCCTGGTGGACCGTCCTCTGCTGCTTGGACCCGTCGGCAATGCTTGCATGGATCCAACGAAGTCCTCTCAGATCGCTGTCTGCGTGATGAGTAGAAACTGGTACGGCCCGAGCCACCTCGGCGAGTTCCAGCTCCTTCGTCTGTGGTCGTGGACCAGGACCCAATCCCCAGGAGATGTGATGCAGGAACCCCTCCTTAGCCTCAGGAAATGGCGGTCCTCATTCTGTTGGAGACATCTGTTAACATCCTCCGCCACCCCTGTTTTTGAAACATGATCTGGCCCGTGGGCTAGTTTGAAAGCATAATGAAAACATGAACGAGGTAGTACAGGTTTGTCATTAGGCCCTAGATACAGGTTAGTTTGGTGGTGGAAATGTGCACTTAGTCCTTCATTTCTTTTTCTCCGCAGGTGGAGCAGATGCTTGTAGGTCAGAAATGTAGGCTCTTGAACTGAACCCGGTCCATCCCTGTACTGCTCCACTTAGGGCCGGCCCAGGTCGTGCTGCTGGAGGGCTCACCTCGGCGCTCCCGCCTCCAGCACAGGCTGATGAAGTGCTCCGTCTGTGGATCCACAGATGAGAGACACAAACAGAGACAAAACAGAGCAAAAGAGAGTCCTCTGGTCTGGTCTCCCTGTTCCCTTCTTTGGTCAGGAACGGTTATTCAACAGTCTGTAGGAGATACTCAGAAACATGGTTAAGCGCAAGCTCCTGCTTTGGGGAAAAAATTTTGTTATTCTGTCAGGAAAACTTAAACAGGGTGACTGTTCAAGTGTCATTTAGAGCCAGTCTGCAGTACCCTACAGTGACATCAGGGGCAGTGTTAGAATGACTTCAACACGCCCAGTCCCCAGTCATGATCAAGGCAATTGGATTTGGCTCTAGCAGTTCTCTTGCAATTTTATGAAAATAAAATACGCTATATTCTCGTCTCAACAAAACAACACCCCCTAAAGGTGAAAGCAAAAATTTCCTGAAGTCAGGATAAAAATAGAGATGGGGCAAAGAAAATGACACTAAAATGAACTGGCTTCATTTACAATTAACTAATCAAAAACCTCCCTCTTCTGCATTTGAGGACAGAGTATTTGGGCACTGCTCCTGTTTCATACTTATCTGTCGCTCACAGTGAGTTGGTGACATGGCGTTGGTCTGCATCTCACGAACCCCAGATCGCCCATCTGTAGGGAAACAGGCCAGTAATCTCCATCTCCACCTCCGGTCTGTGCCCGTCTCCTGGTTCGGCATTCGCCCATCACTCCCGGAACGACAGTTGTCTGTAAAAAACCACTCAGAAAAAAACACTCAGGCCCGATGAATGTGCCTTAAACTATAAACATGAGATATTTAACATACTCATTTAAAATATATATAAATTGGGTTATGAGATGCTGCATTCAGATTAAGATACTGGCAACCCTTATCTATTCCCCCCACTATTATGCACAACGCTTATGTCTTAAGCTACATATCAGAAAGAGAGACAAAACAAACAGTTAAAACAGACAAACAGCAGGTCCCAAGCAGTCCCCAGGAAGGCATGATCCAGGCTCCTCAAAGACCTGCCGCCCAGGGTCCATAGCACCTGAAAATTAAGACTCAAAACACAGACTGGGTTCAATAGCAGAGGAGAAGGCCTAATGCCAGCTCCTCAAAAAACACATTATCATTATATGAATGAAAAATTCATACAGTAGAAATGCATAAAACGAACAGCTTATGGCCATTCATTGACTATTGAAACAAAACTCCTGAATCAAACACCTATTCAACCCTGTCAGACTTTTGAGTTCGCTCTACATCTATTTTATCCTGTTTATTTACCTTAAAAATTAAAACTCTCTATCTTGGCTAGTTTAAAATCACCCTTATGGGTTGTTCAAGGGAAGTCCAGCAGGTGGCGCTCGACTTCAAAATCGGAGGCTCTTTCTTCCGGCCCTGTTCGGACAAATACCTCGTAGAAAGAAGGGGCGTGGCTAATGGCGCAACAAGTCGAGGGGGGGAATCTAATTTTAAATCAGAGTTATTCTGCTGGGGAAATGGCGGAGAGACTGTTTGCTGAATCTCCTTATCTTTCCTTCCTGACCTAAAAAAAACTCTCTCGTTCTACTCTCCCAAATCTTAAAAACAGACCAGTCTAGAGAAGTAACAGGCTTTTCCCTTAACCCTCTAGCTGAGCCCGAATCTTAGAATTTAACACTAAAATGTCAGATGTGGATGTAAGAAATCGAAAATGCTTTAGCACATAACGAAAATCTGCCAACAAACGCTCGCAGAAATATGCTTCAGTGCAACAATGTCATCAGGCTAGACGTTTGCAGTAGAATTCTTTACATCCTCTAGCATATCTTAATAACTAGTGTTACAGGGACACCTAGTGGTGATCCCAAAATGTTGCATGTATGACCCGGAAGTTGTCTTTGGCAGCGGGGAAATTTAAAGAAACAAATCCCAAATAACACGACGCAGCCTAAAAACCCCAAACCAGCAACGAAAGGAACCCTTATGGTTAACTCACGGCGGGAAAGAATACAATTTCGAAAGAAACACACATTAAGACACATTAAATTCGCTTAGTACTCACCTAGTCAGCGATCTCTTTGTTCTCCCTCTGGCTCAAGGCGGATCACCGGGAGTTGTTTTCCGGCGTCTCCTAGGCAACCAGTTAGCTAGCCTACTGGGAATCTAGCAGAAATGTAACAGTCTAAAAAGGGTACAAAACAATACTTTACCTGGATCCATGGCGCGCGTAACAAACATACAATCAAGAGCCGAGGCTCAAAAATGCAATCAAAAATCCCACTGAGCCGGCGAAAAATAGCGCTTAGACAAACATAAAGACAACACAACCCCGTTCGGGGACAAAAAACAGACACTCCGGAGGTTAGCTGGTAATCGCACTCACTGCGAACTTCAACCCATTTGGAAATCGCACTCACTGCGAACTTCAACTCATTTGGAAATCGCACTCACTGCGAACTTCAACCCTGTGGGAATCGCACTATCTGCGAACTTCACTCTGTGGAAATCGCACTATCTGCGAACTTCAATCCTGTGGAAATCGCACTCACTGCGAACTTCAACCCAAAACGTTATCCTAGAAGTGCACTCTCACTTCTTAACTACAGCCGAGCCGACAAACAATCTAAACTGTAGTCTACATCAACTGTAAGGGAGCGAGTCCCAAACCCAAAATTGCACCTCTTCTGAAGAGAACCCCCGGTAGCCTAAACAAGGACGAAGTCAAAACGACAATACGATATAAATATGTATATTGCTGTCCACATCTCCTTGGATAGTTACTTACTTAATACCCACGCTGGGGTTTCCTGTTTTCAACCAATCCAGACCAACACAACTGAACCAAATCAAGGCAAATACAACTCAGAACCACAAGAGGGTTCGTTTAAACGTACCTGTGAGCCTCAGGAATCCAGTGGCAGAACTGAGGAAATAATCTCGGCTAGCGCTCTGGCGCAAGAGAGAAAATTGATTTTCCAAGCCCATATGGACCGACACGTCTGTCGATCAGTCCTATCCACTGGAATCCCGGCAACACGCAGGTAGTCCTCCCAGATCATCCGCGTCGCCAAAACTGTGATAGTATTTTAGACTTGTCTAGTCCAAAGATTTACCAAGATACGTTCAAAAGGTTGAGTCTGGTTTATTGAATGAAATCAAATACTTGCAAGGACTTCCTGAACAACGCAAACAAAGGTGGTTTGTCAGAGAAGTGAGGTCAGTCACTTCTGGCTGTGGCTTATGTACAGTCCAAAACAAAGGTACAGTGAATGGCAGGCGTGGCCAAGAGTAAAGACATGTGACATGAGAAAACAAAGAAAAGCAAAAGGTCTGAATCAGGGCAGGAAAGACAAGGTGTGGCCTTTCTGACTTGGACAAAAGAGCGAGGCAGAGCTATGCAGAGTGTGTTTACAATCACAAAGGGGGAAGAGTTGGTGTTTTACATTAGACTGAAACTGGAGTTTTGCAGGGGACTTGGGGGGAGGTGATAAATTATAAAGACAAAGGCTTAAGGTGGGTTTAAGGTGTTTGGATGTAAATTCCTGGACATAGCATACGTGGATGTGGACTGGCTGGAGGATACGCTGAAGGAGGACCCTGGCTACAGTGCTGATACACTGCTCTCTCCCTACTAACACAGTATGTAAAGCTGACGGGACACATTGGTCGCAGTTTTGGTAAAATATATACGGTACCAACAGCGGACCTAGCTGACACCTAGCTGACACTTGCCTATACAGTTGCAAAATAACCAAAATAACCGACCTCAAGGAGACTGTAAGGCAACGTAGCCGTCACTGCTGCCACAGTCTGGACCAGGAAGTGAGGAGAGGTGTCATCTCAAGAGCCTGCGTCGCCCCAGTGGCCTCGACATGACTAGTCTGGAGTAAAACGCCACAAAACATGGGCATATGGGCGGAGCCAGCGCCTACCTTTCAAATCCAGCTGCATTTGAACATATTTCATCGGGAGCGTATAGTCGGGACTAAATGAAAATCCAGCCCAGAAAAGGAGAAAACTGTAGCTTGGCAACTCTGTGAAGTGAGTTAATGTGGAAGAAGGCCCAAGTAGCCTAAACCACACTTCATGTGCCAGATATGCTAGCGACAGCTTGACTCGTTAGCAATACTTGAAAAGGGGATAGCTGTGGTCAGTGACCAATCAGAGGTCAAATCAGCCTCCGCGCATCAAAGTCTTCCCATTGGTCTCCACAAATATCATCGCTTTTTCCAAGAAATTCTCGCCACACCGAGAGCTTCTGGGTATTCAGATTACAACATAACAAACCCACTTTCTGGGATACCCCTCTGGTTCTGGGATACAAGATTCAAGATTCCTTTATTTGTCACGTGTAATATACGGTGTACAGTTACAGTACAAGTTACAAATGTACAAATTACACAAGAAGTACCATTTCTATACAGTATAAATATAAAGGTACGTTGATTCTGGGATACCGCCCTGGTTCTGCTGTGAACATATTGGTCACCATGCCTACCACCCCGAACCTCTTGTTTTCAAGGAGCCTGAGTAGCGAGTCCTTGGAAATAGAGGAGAGTTCATGTCCCCACCCGACAGCTCGTCAATCAGCTGTCACACCTGGCCTGTCGGGCAGACCTGCTGACTCGGCTCCTCTCAAGGCAGAGCCTCGTTCCAGACCGCCGGCGCTGGAAGATTTCTCAGTTTGATGTTCAAAAAGAACTGAATTTCTTATAGATTTTCAAACAGTCGTACAGGCTAGTACGTTGATGGTTTCTTGTGGGTTACAGTAGTTGAGAATGTGCTCGGGCAACTTTCTTTCAGTACAGTATGGCTGCTCTTTTCATGATTTCTCTGTGTAAGTTACAGACTTAAGACTGTCAAAAAAACTCTCAAACCACTGACTTAAATCCCTGTCAGTAGCCTATGATATTATGTTTGATGATGAGCAGCGACTGTGCTGATTCACTTTTGCGCCATCTAAAATGGCTGCCTTTCAGACATGATTATCAGAACAGCGTTGAGACTTTCCACGACCTGCTAGCTACAGTATGTCTTCATGCCTGAGTTGGCTTTGTCATGTAATGACAAATGCTCCAGTCAAAATCTTAGACGAATGCAGGGCATAAAAAGTATTGTTACCAGCTACACTTTTAAATATATGCTCTTTCTGTCTCTCTGTAACCCCTGGAGTTGTTAGCACAAATTAGCTTTTACTGTCTCTTTTATTTCAGTTGGAGGGTTAAATCTCAGGTCAAATGTCTTTAGTGTTCTTACTCAGGCTAATATATGTGTGTCCGCCCTCTGCTCTGTGTTGTCTTGTAATCATCCCTCTCATTGTGGGCTGACGGCCACACAACTAGACATTTTAACCTGACTCTGAATTTGGCTGCATTGCTTTATTTATCTCCTACTGTACAGGAAGAGCAAGGGTCAGACAGAAAACAACACCAAAGATGGATGGATGGACAGACGGACGGACAGATATATAGATAGATAGATAGATAGATAGATAAACGTTATTGAATGATCGATAATAATTTCCAGGATCAATAACGGTTTCTATCAATAACATGCGATCAGCTGCAGGGCCCGAGGGAAGTTCATCTTTATCTGCTGATCAGCTTTCTTTGAGCAATGCAGCTGGCTGCACTGTGATCAATGCATCTCTGCACACTGACAAATACTGAGACTGAACATGTTTGTGGACTGTCTACTGTACATAGGGGGGAGACTTATTGATGCCATATGTACAAATAACAGCATGGATGTACTTTCCTAATCTCAATGCCTCCCAGATAGCAAGCGGATCTGGGCCATATACAGGCCAGATCTGGCCCTTGTGGCTTAGTTCCGGCCCATATAGGGCCCAGAATTATTACACATCCACTTGCTATCTGGGCTGTGGTTGAATTTTCATTCAACCGGGAGGTTCTCCTACGCAAGAGGGAGACCTTCTGGATCTAAACACTCTCCAACCTTATGGCATGAATCTGGACTTTGATATTAGACCTTTCCTATGAGATGGCTTATATCTTCTAGAGATGATATTTTTTAATCTTGTTGCATGTTGCATATGGTGTTGATCACACATTTCTTAGACACATGTTTTATATACTGTATTGGATGTTATTTAAGCTATGGTGTATGGGTGTATGTTTGTTTGATGTAGACACACATGATTCAGGATCCCGAACTTTGTATTTCTGCCCTCAGACAGAGAAACCACACCCACGCAGATGGAGGAAACTCATTGGCAGTCACTAATTGGTGAATGGACATAGCATACATAAGGGCACCTGGAATGAAGATCCTGTTATCTGAAGAAGCCCTTGTGGGCGAAACGTTACTTGTGTGCATTAGTTGGGGGTGAATAAAGCAGGGACAGAGACCTTATAGGCTACTGTGTGCGGACATCATCTTCTTTTACTTGAATTTTAATTTTTCCCATAGTACTACAGTCTACAGTAAATGTAATTTGACTGAGCAAAAGGAATGTCAGGATGTCTAGAGAGTTAGTTTACGACTCCTACACAAGGGGAATTTGGGTTGGGGGTTCAGCTCAGTTCAAGTTGATAACAGGCAGATACGGCAGGAAGATCGTGTGGAGAATAGGAGGGGTAGAGGTTCGCCTGATCCAAAGAGGGTTGCTTCTTATCTACCAGATGGCCTTATCTTCAAACTGTTCAGTGATTGGTTAAGAGAGATTTATATACTATGCTTACATTGGCTAAATGTTTAGTGTGAGATTTTTGATGGGAGTTGTCCCATCAAAAATCTCCACAACATGAACATTCACATTGCAGTTACTGTCCTGCTCGTAAAACTCCTCACTGACAGTGATAAGATTAAAATCCTAGTTTTATGCATCTGGGAAACAAGGCTATACTTCTTTCTGTGTACAATTTTTCTACCACATGCCTCACCTACTACTGTACACAATACATCTGATTTACCTACACTGGCTTACCGTGCGAGCCATTCCATTCTCCCACATACAGTAAATAACCAGTTCTGAAAACGTTAACATGACGAGAAATTTACACCCGGGCTAACCTTGCCCTCGCCGCAGTGTCCCACTGAGCAAAGACACGTCTAAAAGACGTCTTTTAGATGTCTTTTTCGTCTTTTTCGGACGTCCAAAGACATCCAATTAGGAGCCAGAATGAAAGTTTCTTTTAGACGTTCAGATATTGACCCCGTTCTGCACGTCCACAGACGTCTCAGAGGGGTCCAAGCCAGACGTGTGAATATTGAGGGGTCCAGCAGACGAACACACGGGGTTCAGGACCGACGGACGTTATTAAGACATGATCTGAACGTCTCCCTGACGTTGTGTGTTTGCTGGGGTGCTCTCTTCCTTGAACCGTGGTGAGATTGAATCCTGGCCCCTGCTAGAAACCGCTCTTCACGACCTGACGCACTTGAGCGATGTGAATGGCTCTCTCGTAATATGCAAACACTTCAAATGAAGTATCGATCAATCGGACTCCGGGGGTGGTGGGGATCGAGGGGCATAACAGTGAAAATAAATAATGGTGTCGGCGAGAGGAAAATGCTTCTCAATAAAAGGGTGAATAAAAACAATTGGTCGAAGCCGAAGAGAACGAGCAGCTCGTCTCCCTCCTCGTTCATCCGTAATTAGACCATCTCTGCCGTTTCGTACAGATGATTAAATTCGCAATGAGAAGCTCTCGGTTTCAAAGGGACATGATCCGCCTGATGACAGAGCAGGGTGAGGTGTAGAGGACAGAGCAGGGTGAGGTGTAGAGGACAGAGCAGGGTGAGGTGTAGAGCCACCTTCTAAGTCCGCCATCGTCGCGCCGACTGATGCCCATGTAACCGAGTGAAACTGGTTCTCGTGAGTCCTCGAGTAGCCTAGGTAGCTCCCCCAGTATAAATTCAATTAATCAATCAAGAGCTAGTTTTTCATTGGCGCAGCTGGTTAGAACGTTGTCTGTCACGCGGGAGACCCGGGTTCAATTCCCACCCAGCCCAGATACACGCACAGTCCGATACAGTAAAGCTCTGGAGTTCAGCGTACTGTGTCGACTGTTTGCTGGTTCTGATTGTGTTTCCCCTCTTGATGATCTATTGTCCTTCAGCAAACGGGGCGCGCGCGGCTGAAGGAGTGTCAGCGTGTAGGGCCTGACCATCATAACTCTGACTATTGATCTGGACTGGTTGATAGATCTCATTTGGTGTCAAAGGGGCTGATTAAAAACAAGCGCCGCATGATTTATGTACAAATAGCTCATGCTAGTCTCAAGATCCAGAACAAACACTTGCAGCTTCGGACCTAGGTCAAACGTTTTACAGTTTATAATCTACTCTGTTCAACCCCCATCACTGATAAAAGAGACAGATATACCACTTGCCATCAGCAATTGTTGAGAATCAGATGATCCATGTTTTAGTGCTGTGTTCATTGGAAATGGTACCGGCAGTACAAAGTCTGTGTAGCCTACAATGTGCTCCCGTGAGACAGAAGATAAGGGAAGACGAAGTTTCGTCAGCTGCTAGTTGTTTTTTTTTGTCACGGGCCCAGCGTCTCAGAAGCAGAACCACGTAGGCTACTGTAGCAAAAATAGAGAATGCAAAGTACGAACAAAAACAAGTTGGGTTTTTTGACAGGCTGGGGAATTCTCCTTTAATGAAAGTACAACAGGAAAGTAGGACACATTACGGACGAGTAAAGCAGAACAGAACTAAACCGGGACTGGCGTGCCCGCGGAGCGCGGGTCAGGCCGGTGCAGGTGCATGCTGGGTAGAGTGTTTGAACAGTTTCAGAACGGTCCGCTAATGTCAACTGACAGGGCAGATCAAAAGAGGGATTCTCGGCAAAGAAAGCGTGAAGTGTGTAAAAAGGGCATACAAAGTTGTGATCATGAAAGGGAGTGACCAAAGGGTACAACACCATGGGAACGCCATGAAGGCTGACTCCTATGTTAAGAAGTTCTTCATAAGTTTTTGATCAGTATTTCTGTTCATTAATTGAGCTTTTTTATGTTTAGGTACCATAAAAGCAAGTGAACTACCTGATCAACAAAGGGATGGCGTCAAGAGCAGCAATGCAGTCATCAACTACGTTTCTTCAACAAGGAATTGGAGAAACACATGTGGACCTTCATTGTGACAACTGCAGTGGACAAAACAAGAACAACTTTGTGCTGTGGTACTGTGCTTGGCAGACCATGCACAAGCTTCACCTGAAGCTAGACCTACACTTCCTGATTGCAGGCCACACCAAGTTTGCCCCTGACTGGTGCTTTGACTTGATCAAGCAGTGCTATAGGAAGACCAGAGTGGACACTTTTACTGACATTGCTGGGGTGGTGAGAGACAGCGCTCCTGTGAAGAAAGTCAACACCCCACAGCTTGTCGGACTTGAGGACGGCACAGTGCTTTGTTGAAAGCTACAACTGGCACCAGCATCTGAGTAGCTATTTCAAAAAGCTCCCAAACATTGAGTTACCAGCACTTCAGGTAATTATCATTGTCATGTATTAGCTATTCCATTTTATGGACATGGTATGGTTGTATTTTATTTGTGGCCAATATTTTAATGCACTATCTCCATTCTGTTCTGTTGCAGCTTTGATGCTGGGATGCCTGGTGTGGTTGAGGCCAGAGAACACCGTGATGCAACACCAGTCAGGTGTCGGCTGCTTTGCAACGCTGATGTCCAGCCCCTCCAAAGATGGTCTTCAGGTGCAAGCCCCACCCGGACTGGACATGGCCAGACAGCAGTATCTGATCATGGATGGCTGTGACTGTGTCCATGATACAGGCAGTGCAATTACATAACATGTCAAGTATACTGTACAGTAGTATACAGTGGTGCAGAGAGTTGTCTATTGTATAGACAAGGTGTTCAATTGCTCAAGTGTTGTCAGGTGTTGATTCAAGTGATAGTGTACAGTAGTGCAGAGTCAGTTGTCTATTGTATAGACAAGGTGTTCAATTGCTCAAGTGTTGTCAGGTGTTGGTTCGAGTGTACAGTGGTGCAGTCAGTTGTCTATTGTATAGACAAGGTGTCACATGTTCACTTCTGTTATGCTGAGGCTCAAGACATCACTTGCCCCCTGCCAAAGAGTAGCTCGGAAGAAGCCCCCTGCCAACCAGCAGCTCAGAAGAAGACTGTCCGTTTATAGTACTCTGGTTGTACTATACATAGGCCCTCACTCTCATTATAACAATGCCACCCCCTGGACCAACAAGTGAACACTTGACACCTTGCACCTTGTCTATACAATAGACAACTGACTATGCAGCACTGTACACTCGAACACTCGAACCAACACCTGAGCAATTGAACACCTTGTCTATACAATAGACAACTGACTCTGCACTACTGTATACATGTGCATTACATGCCTCTCTTCTTTACAAAGATGGTCACAACCACAACATGTCCTGAGAGCACATGCAAAATAATAACTTATGGCTACTTTTAATGTGTACGTCTGTATGTTTAATAAAGCTTTAAAGAAAAGTTTCAATCAAGACTTAAGTATTACCTATTCTCTTGAGTACTATGTTTACAATTGTTCATTCATGATATTATTACAATTGGCCTTTCAAGTCTGCCTACACTTAGGTTACTTTGCTAAGAACCATTTTAATTACAATTTACTTCTAAGGGCAAATCCTTTACTTTCATATCAATATAATATGAAGATCCTAGTAGATGTCCAAATAACCCACTGTGTCCTGGGTCTACTTATTCACCACCTAAAGGGAAGTGCAAAACAGCAAGTCATGACCTTTATTCAGAAACAAAAGTTGAACCCATTGCAGCAAAATAGCTAACATTACAGGAATCATCAGTGTAACTGCTTTAGCCACTGACCGCTACCATTAATGTTATGGAAGCTGCTGCTAGTTGTTGTGAGCCCATGAGCTTACTGGCTATCCTGCTCTCATTGTGCTGGATTAGCATTGGAAGCATTGGAACTGATGTGTCCAGGTGACAAGACCCATCTTTATTTATCAGACATTACCGTCCTACCAGTCCCGCACAGAAACAAGCCAGCCAACACACATAAGCCAGGCTGGACCTGGCCTGGTTTTCAAAGATGGCGCGCTTCAATAGGGCTTCACTTTAGATTTCAAATCCTGGGGGCCTGAGTTTAGCGAAATTGAACACTAGGGCACTCGAGCTGTGCTCTCGTGCCTACGACCGTAGTACAGCCGTGCCATTAACCAAGATAAAGCACTCCCTCTTGTGGATTATTGCTTAAATAGGAAACATCAACCACTAGACCATTCAAGATATCTATTACGACAAGACTGTTTTGACACAGGACAAGATTGTGCACGGATGTGTGCATAGCATAGCCTACACTGCTACAGATATAGGCATAGGCTACAAAGATGTAGCATGGGTCAGTTTGAATCCGCCCATTCTAAAGTTTGCTTATTCTTCTGTCAACGAGTTGACAACTCTATCTGATATCAGCTGGCTAACAAAGATGTGTAACATTAGTGACTGAAATTATATCCGGCAGTGACCGGCACCATACTTGCAGAGAATGGATACTGTTGCTAGGTGACAAGAAACACATTAAACATGTAGCCCTGTCTTTGTGAGACAAGTTGTTGCAGGAACATGCAGGCAGGGGAAAAGAAGAAAACTTGGGACCCTAGTCCCTTCAGAAAACAACAGTGAGTACAATTCCATCAATTTAGAATTTAAACTGAAATATAACTGCATAATTTAAGCAAATTATTGCAAATGTTCTTTTATGTTTTTTGCATTTTAAGTTAAAGTCACTTCCTGAATTGACTGAATTTAAATTGAATTAATTTGACTCCAAACTTGGCGTATACCATTAAGTGCAGGTTTCTACTGTTTCTTTGTTACTGTTTCTACTTTTCGTTACTGTTGCTATCAGTATAGTGGTTTTGATTGGTACACACTGGTGCACAAACGTACATCTCTGACTGGTTCATTGTACACGTCTGGTACAGTAGGTACCGTAGTTGGTATTAAGGAGACTGTAGTACATTTGAGTTGTTCTTCCATAGTATGACGTTTTGGCCCAGAAGTCACCCTGTGGTGTTTCCACATGTCCACACAGACCACTAGACCAAGATGAAGACCATGGTAAATGCATGACCAGGGGCTACCTTTCCTTAGTCTACGTATGGTGTTACTGTATACAGTACCTACAGTACAGTATGTGCAGTAATTAGGCATGATTAATTGAGTAAAGTGTGTCATCCCTTTGAATTATTTAATTTTAACCACATTCTCACCCAGGTGCCAACCTATTTCTGGTCATTCCCTGCTGCCATGGTGACAAAGAGAGGTACACGCCATTTGTCAAATAAGATCATTAAAATGGGAAGCAACAGCTCACTGTGATCACACCAGATGGAAATGTATTGAGTAATTCTATGACTTTAATATTCAAAAAGATACATAATTAAAATATATGCAGTCTTGATGTGGTCAGTCAAGGTCCCTCCTCTCTCGTTCCTGAATAATGTACCTCTTTCATTAACCAAACTCATTTTTTACACAAGATTTGAATTATAATGGAATGCTGCTGCTGCTCCTATTCACTTACAAGGATTCAGGTTTAGCTCTGTCCAACAGAAATGTTTTTCCCATCTTATGACTCACATTCTGTGATCATTTTTGGTCTTTCAGTCAGAACTCTGTGAATTATACGCTATTTAGCCTTGACTTCTAAAACTTTGATTGCATTGAGTCTTTTCAAGCTTTTACTGAGTGGAAATGCCTAATGGATGATAGCATCTGTTTCTCTGCTTGTCAGGCCTCTAATGGTACACAGTAAGTACCACTCTGTGCATCGAGTATATGCTTCTAGTTGGGTATCCAGTTGTGGTGGCTAGTATTCATATAGTCTTAGTAGGCTGGGGATGAGGGTGTAGTGCACTGGTCGTTATTAGGTGGTGTACGGGGTTCAGTCTTTCTTGGCTTGTGTATGGGGGCTCTTGCACTTCATGTGGTTTCTTAAGAGGAAGAATATGTTCTTCTTGCCTACTCAGATTCCCCAGCTGCTTTGGAACCTCCACACAGCCTTCACCTTTTACCCCATTTGATGCAGAACATCTCTGATGTCACACCTGGGAACCCTATCAATTCTCAGACACAAGGTGGGTCCTCCGCCTCTCTCCTTTGGACCGAAAAATCAGATTCACTCGTACAACTGCAGTCAGCAGGAAGATCTAACTCAACTAAACACAGTAGTTTTTTTTTTTTTGCTTGTTGATTAACCTTCTGAAGGCATGAGTCCCAGTGCCCTAGGAGGAGCTAGTGGTGGTGTCCCGCTCCAGAACCTGACCCAGTACAGGAACCAGTACAATGACCGCGCCAGGAGGGGCTTCCAGTACTGGCCTGTCGAGAAGAAAGCCCCAAAATGTAAGCTTCTGACAAGTACTTGTCTCCCAATACTTGTTCTCTGAAGTAACACATCAGTTTACATAACCTATGTGGCACCAGGGCCGGGGATGTGTGTGTGATAGTATTACACATGTGAGCAAGGAAAATAAGATCCCTTCCCCTATGTCTAATTCATTTGAGTCCCTGCTGCTCAAGTCTTTACCACAGTCCTCTCAATCTTTATGCTCTCCTCTCCCTCATATTTATATAAAAATGTTATCAGGGGCCTGCAAATACAAAACCCAGAGTGCTTAGTGTTAACTCTTTCCTTTCTGTTCCTCCTGGGACTGGAAACATCCCTAGGTCCCTCTTTCACATAGACTGGTTTTCTCTGATTCCATCCCCTCCTCTGGAGCAGGACAGCTTTAACTCCATCCTTTCCTGTGTCATTGCCTTGTAGATGTAACCCGGTCAGCTGCGCTAGCTGACTCTTATCACATAAGGATACTGAAGATATGTCAACCAATAAAGAAGTGAACAATATTTCAATGATACCTGTAGTGAGATGGTGTACAGAACTTGAAGATTAATCAATGGTATTCCACAAAGGGATTAACTGTATATCTGTTACTGAATTACTGGGATCTACTGTATATTTGACAAAAGCATGACTGGATGTTGTTGTGTTATGATTAACTGATAGATAACCCTGGATATTATGTGTGCTTTAGCACACTCCCGAGCAACTGATGTACAGTCTTTGCTTCTAAAGGTCATGGATCGAGCTTCGGAGCCTACAAGACCTCGCTGGGATTGCCTGGAGTCTGAAGAGAATCAGCTGCTTTTTTATGTTGGAAGTTTGATGAAACAGTTTTGTTCTAGACCTAACAGGAATTGTATTTGTATCTCAACTCCTAGTTCTGTCTTTCAGTATTTGTTGCATGGATGTGATTTGTTGTCTGGTATCACTTTTGACATGATTAATTAGGGTTTGCAAATAAGAAATAATAGACATTATATTAAGCAGCCACTACTGAATTGAGTATGTTCAACTATAAGTGTCTAGTGACCACTTCCAGGTTTTAACAGTCATCACTGTTATGCGATCTTTGAATTATACATCCTTATTGATACATAATCACATTGTTGTCAATGATCCCAAATCAATGTGTGTGTATTTATATATACATACATATATATATATATATATATATATATATATATATACATATATATATATATATATACATATATATATATACTGTATGACTGGATAAGAGCAGAAATATATATAGAAATATATATATAGCAGCAGTTTTGTATATATTTTATATATATATATATATATATTACACCTTTCTCAAGTTTTTCATGAAGATATATATATATATATATGATCAAGGCTGTTTTGGTGCATGTTTGTGTGTTAATATTCTCTGATCAGTGAAAATTGTAAGCCCAACCCTGACACACACACAAACTTCACACTGAGCCTGCTAAGCAGCCAGTTAAGCAAAGGATAAAGGCAGATGTTAACCTGTTGATATCCAATAAACCATTCACTTGAACAAACAGCACAATTGTTTTTGTAAGATACTGTACTGTATGTAAGTTATGTACATATCATCATTCAAGTTTATTTGAATAGGGACAGATAGTGTACATTGTTAGTTTGCGCAGCAATCTTCCAATGAACTGCATCATAGGATGTACAGCTATTGCAAATTTCCAATGCCCATCCCTAGAAGGGCCTTTAAAATAACAAACATAAAACATGTATAAAATATGCATGATATACGCAGCTGACAGCTCAGTCAGCCTCCGCCCAACAATGCAAGTTGCAGTTAACATTCAGTTGACCTTTGACATTTGAATACCAAAATCTAACCCAATTAATCTAATTAAGTCCAACTGGACATTTTGGCCAAATATGTAAAAATTCTGTCAAGGCATTCTTGAGATATCGTGTTCAGCAGGCCAAAAACACCTTTTGTGAGGTCAGTGACCGTGACCTTTGACCCCCACAATGTAATCAGTTAATCCTAGAGTCCAACTGGACATTTTACCCAAATATGAACAAATTTCGTTAAGCCTTTCTTAAGATATTGTGTTCATCAGACCAAAACACATTTTGTGAGATCTAATTAGCTCTTCATTCAGTCCAACTGGCCATTTTGGCCAAATATGAACAAATTCTGTCAAGCCATTCCTGATCTATCGTGTTCACTAGGCCAAAAACGCCTTTTTGGAGGTCACAGTGACCCTTGACCTTTGACCCCCACGATACAAGCAGTTCATCCTTGAGTGTCAGTGAACATTTGTACCAAAGGGGACGGACGGACGGACAACCCGAAACCTATCGCCTGGCAGAGGCATAAAAATATCCACAGCATACACATACTGTATACCTACCCCCTACATATATGCATACACACAATTATACACAGCACACTGTACACATGTATATACCCACCCTTCCTTACGCCTACATACACACATACTTACATTGTACACCTACAACCCCCCCGCCCCATGGAATTATTTAATATTTTGAGCTCTGTGGGTAGACCATTCCACGTATTAGCTCATACTATAACTATGATAAATAACCCCGGGGCTGAAGTATATTGTCATCTGCATTTACATGTATGGTGCATAACATTGAGACAACATTGGACAGGGTGCAGGGACGAGACAGGACAGTGCTAAGGGCGAGTACAAAACGCTAGTGCAAAAAAGGATGTGGAATGGTTTGTGTCTTATAACACACCACACAATATAAAGATTTGGTAGCAAGACATTGCTTTCTCTTCAATGAACACTAACATGCAAGGGTTTAGAAAGTCAGTGGGGAGACAGGCGAGACAGGGAATCCCCCTCTCTTCTTTCCTAGCATGCCCCCACCTCCTCTCCTTGTTCACCCCTCTCTTATCTCTCCTTGTTCACCCCTCTCTTATCTCTCCTTGTTCACCCCTCTCTTATCTCTCCTCTCCTTGTTCACCCCTCTCTTATCTCTCCTCTCCTTGTTCACCCCTCTCTTATCTCTCCTTGTTCACCCCTCTCTTATCTCTCCTCTCCTTGTTCACCCCTCTCTTATCTCTCCTCTCCTTGTTCACCCCTCTCTTATCTCCCCTCTCACGTTTCTCACTTTCTTAGCTTGTCCCATTTTGCCCCAGCTTTAAATAACACCATGTAAACAAAACGTTAAAAATAGAGAACCCTAAGGTGGGCCTTAACTGACACGTTGTGAAATAGATTTTCTTATGAATAAGGGTATACCTGTTAGTCTTTTTAAACATTGACAAAATATGATTACCATGAGAACACTGATTCCATTACAGTGTCATACACATGGCCACATTATAGGGCTGTCTGAACTTTTTCAGTACAGTCGACAGCATCTTAGCTGTAATAAGCATTGAACTGTAGTCTTAATTACATACTGTACAGTATGCCATGTTGTTTATGTTTGTCGAATAAGACTGGTGAAGTATATAAAGACAACAATAACAATGAAATCCTATTTCAACTTTGAGTATTGATAGTTCTCTGCACAATAATGAACTTTAACAAACAAATTAATGGTCTTCTAACTTTTAACCCTGGTTGTAAAATGCAGTAAATCAGGAACTGGATGTTGGATGTTCTGAAGGAGTCAAGCTGAAAGAGAAGCTCACTTTTACACCCCCAACCCTGTCTGACAACTTCACACGAATCACAGATCTCTTCTTTGCACTTGTATCACTTTTTTCATCAAAAGTGTGTTTTGCTGCTGAAGGGTTAGTATCCTATTCATTAATTTGGAATCAGATACATTGTACATGACCTTCTTTATGAATAAACATTGAAGAAAGCAAATTTGCATCTGATTTGAGTAGACTATTCTGCATGAAATGTCATAAATCCCAATTTTTCTGAGATTTGGGGCATAAAGGGGTTAATATATTAAAGTCCTCACCGACATCACCGGGCACCCTCCTGTATTTTTGGGGGTAGAGGCAACCCCAAGCTACAAGGCTCAATAGAGAATATAACTTTACCCGACAAAACAGGTTCAGCCCGCCGAGGAGAGCCTGGTGACGCGAGGCTAGATTCAGCCAGCACCAGGATCCTTGAACGCAGTTAGGACGGCAGGCGGCACAAGCGACCCAGATAGCCATTCAGACGTCGGGCGCTTATGAATAGCCTATAATTTAATCATACAATTGAAAAAGAAGTTATCTGGTTTTGGTTTAATCTATATTCCAATTGCCGATTGGAAGACGAGGACCAGAAAAGCACGCGGATTTCTGCTTTTTTGATTCACACGAAAAACGGAAAAACTAAATAATGCATTGAATCGTATTATTTTATCCTGTTATGAGACAAGTTGAATAAGCTTTGGCCGCCAGGTAGGCTACGCACGGACCATTGTATAAAGCCACCTGAAAAAGCCTGTCAGGGTTGATTGAACTAACTCAGATCAGCTGCTGTTCAGAAAAGTTGCGAAGTCTCCCATCTCAGGGTTCAGAGTGCACAGACCACGTGGTTTCGGGCGTTTCTGACATGCACATCTCGTGGCTGCTGCTGTTTCCGTTGAAGTTCAAACTGAGGGTAAATTTTACTATCAACATGTAATATTTGATTATTTCAATAAATAATCCCGGATAAATCCCGGATTGTCATGTAAAAAAGTAGGCTGTTGAATGAGGAGTGAATTTTTTTTATTATTATTTTTTTTTAATTGTGTCGGCTAGAAGTGAACGGGCAGTACATCAGCCAAGCCAGCATGTTTTCTAGTTAGCTAACTTAGCTAGCTAACTAGCTAACGCTTGCTGCTTCTGTAAATTACCAAAGCTTGGAAATAACGTCAATGCCCAACTTTCTGGGAAAGCAAGCATGAGAGGCTCAACACTTGCCTATAGCGTTTTTGATAGCTAGCCAATCATGTGTCCATCTTTTTCTTGCATTCCCTCCAGGTAGAACAACAGAAAATGCCCAAACATGTCTCCTTGGAAAAACAGATGGAAAACTAAGTTTCAGGTCGTGTTCTACAATCAACGGAAGGAGCTTACAAAAGGCTGCACTGCATGGTAAAAAAAAGCCTCTCATTCTCTAGTTACCATTGCCATAACAAAAATTAGATATGACTGCCTTCCGTGTTTCTTGCAATCTGCATACTTAGTTTGGCTTTGGCTTATGGGTTGCTTTTTCTTTTTTTTGTGTCTCATTAGGGTGAATGAGATGGACAGCAAGAGAGAGAAGGTTAAGTTTGAGTCGCTAAGGACAACGATCGGCTCACCCACTAAGTTCCAGAAGAGCAATGTTGGGACACCGAGACCAGCTCGCTGGAAGATGTCGAATGAAGAACTGGGTTTCCCTTTACCGGGTCTAAATGTGTCTTCTGCGTCTGCCGGTCTTGGAGAACTGGAGAATATCAGTCTGGACACACCCAAGGGGAAAGTAGATGACCAGAGTGGGAGCAAACTCTCCATAGGCAAAGTCACAAAGCTCTGCAGGAGACGTCTCAAAGCCCTCAATCCCTCCAAGGTAAGTCCTGACTGTGGGTCCAGAAACACCATTCTGTTCCATTGTCCTTGGCACTTCTGAATTGTAATTTAACTCCGGTGTAACAGCTAATAGACAACGCTAAGATATTTTTTCTCTTTTTTTAGTCGACACTTTTGGACAGGACCAGGTTAGAGACCACTAAGGGTAATTCCACACCTACACATACCTCTTCTGGCTTGAAGAGGAAAGACAGGACCCCAGAGGAAGGATCCAAGGCTATCTACCTGAAGGCCTTGACGGCCACTGTTGGAGAAGAGAGGTCCACCTCCCCAGCCCAGGTCTCCAGCACCAAGACCCCCACTCTCATCAAGAAGTTTCTCGGCAGGAGGGCATCGCTTAACACGACCGATGATGAGATGCCCAGTCTAGAAGTTGATGAAAGTGTAGCCTTTGAATTGAACTGCTGCTCAGCCCAGTCAGAGAGCGATTCTGAGGTTGTGGCTTCGGTCACTGATGAAGTGGACCACTGGTTCCGTCCACCGGTGTTTCTGGATACAGACACAGCAGATGAAGGCGCTGACCTCAAGAAAGATACACGGGTGAGTTCCAAACAAAATGAACTGCTTTCACTCATTAAAATTGGACTAAATATGCTGATTGAGATTTCTTTGAGTTCCTCTATCATTAAGTAATGTCCCAATTTTCACACTTTTTCCACTTTCCCTCTTCCAAGAGTGTGGTCATCAAAGCAGATGACTCGCCTGATTGGTCAGATACTGAGGACCACGTTGTGGTGGCGACTTTCTCCCAGGATGAGCGCTGTACTGAGGAGCCAAAGAGGAAGATCAACATCTCAACTCTCCCTGCCCTGGAATATGTATCCAATGCTGTCCCCAACTTCATGATGCCCCAAAACCACCATTCAGGCACCTTGCAACGCGACAGTCCTGTTCTACCCACCCAGGGTGTAGTGACCCCCTCCCCCTCCTCCTCTAACAGACTGCATGGTACTTCCCTCCCCCCCAGCGAGGGACCAATCATGCCCTTTCCACAGTCATGGAGGACAGTCTTTATGTCCTCTAAGCAGACCACCCCAGGGACGCCAAGCAGGAACCAGGATCAGACGCCCCCCAGACGCACCCCTGAGACACCCAGGATGAGCACGGGCAACCAGCGACCTACCAGCAGTCCATTCGCCTCTCCGGACCTCTTTGCACTGCCAATGCGCTCCAGCCCAACGGCCACCTCCAAGATCCCTCCCCTAGGACACAACCTGTTCTCCCCCTACCCCCCCTGCTACCCCGCCCCGCGCAGGTACTCTGACGCCCTACTTAATGGCTACCCCTCCACCTCCCCTGGTTCCTACAATGCCACCAACACCAGGAGGATGTCCGTGGGGGCAGAGCCTCTCTGGACCTGTGACCCCACCCAGGGGGTGGCGGCCAAGCTGGGCTTTGTGGACACCCACTGCCACCTGGACATGCTGTACGGAAAGCTGGGCTTCCGTGGCACCTTCGAACGCTTCCGGAGCGTCTACCAGAGCAGCTTCTCGCCAGAGTTCCACGGCTGCATCGCTGACTTCTGCAACCCTGGCATCATGGTGAAGCAGGCCTTATGGGAGGGGCTGCTGGGGGAGGAGCTGGTGTGGGGAGCTTTTGGGTGCCACCCCCACTTTGCCAAGGAGTACTCAAACACACATGAGCGCAGCATCCTGATGGCCATGCGGCACCCCAAAGCCGTGGCGTTTGGAGAGATTGGCCTAGACTACTCCCACAAGAACACCACCAACGCCTCCAAGCAGAAGGAGGTGAGCCCTGGTTTGCAGGATCTGGGCCAGGATTTTTTCTCATCCAATTTATTAATTTAGGCATTTGTGGGTTTTTGACTTTGGCTTCACAGTGAATGTCATGTTGGTTTGGCGCCCCCTGCAGGTGTTTGAGCGTCAGCTGCGCCTGGCGGTGGCCATGCAGAAACCTCTTGTCATCCACGGTAGGGACGCAGACGACGACCTGCTGGAGATCATGAAGAAATGTGTGCCCCGGGACTACAAGATCCACCGGTGTGTGTGTGTGTCTGTGTCTCTGTCTGTGTCTGTCTAATGTGTTAATGGCCAGTTTGAACGCATAAAGGGGGTAATGTCTCACACTTGAATTGTTTAATTATTTGCCATTTATGTTTCAGGCACTGTTTCACCAACAGTTACCCAGTGATTGAGCCCTTCCTGCAGGAGTTCCCTAATCTGTATGTGGGCTTCACGGCCCTCATCACCTACCCTCGAGCCTCCGAGGCCAGAGACTCCATTCGCAAGATCCCCCTCGAGCGCATCCTCCTGGAGACAGACGCACCCTATTTCTTGCCTCGACAGGTAGGCACACATTTACACTTAGATGTGGCTTTCACCAGCATTATGTGCTAGAGTGCAGAATGGTATGTATTGTATTTTATGTTTATATCTCTGCCTCGCCTCAGGTTAATAAAGATGTGTGCAGGTTTGCCCACCCTGGCATGGGCATTCACACACTCCGTGAGATCAGCTTTCTGAAGGGACAGCCCATAACCACAGTGCTCTCCACTGTCCGACACAACACCTTTGAGCTCTATGGCGTGTGACCATGCCAACCAGCAAGGTAACCTTGGAGACCTGAAACCATGATTACATAGAAAGGTGTGGTTTTGCTTGGGAAATGATCACAAGAGACTGATCTCACTGCACCATTGAGAGAGCAGGGCTGTTTTTTTTTTCTAATAGGGCAACATGTACAGAAAGAAATAAGATACATAAAAAAACAAATGTGAGCAGTCTTTAGGGGCATGAAATGCTTTGTTTGCTATTTCTGTCCCAAAGACTTCAGTATCTAGGATCTCATCTGGACATGAGGCCACGTTCAAATATTTTATGTTCTGTTTATGTGCATCATTAGTTGGAATAGCCATCATTGTTATATAGTTGATTGATCATTAATTAATTGATTGATTTTGTTTGATGGTTGATTGGTATTATTTTGGTGTTGTGATGAAATATGACATTCTTCTATCCCTGTTCTGCATGTCTTTCCTCGTCTGCGTGTTTTTTTCTGCAGACTGTTGTGAGATGGTTTGGTATGATGCATTGTTTTCATGCGCTTGTTAAGTCAAAAATATTTTTCTATGAAACATCTGTACCAATGACTAATCTACCCTCATTTAATTCCACTCACAAAAGAGCATTGGTTCTTCAGAAGGAAAAATGCATTTCTCCAAATTAAACAGTTAGGTTTGGCCTTGAGAGAGCCATCAAGTATGTGTGCATAATGAACACAACCTTTCTTCTTCCGGAACTCCACTGAATCTGCCTGTTTCCATTTCCAGAGGGAGGGACCCGGATCCTAGTTGTGCACAAACTGACCTTTTGGCTCTTAGATTCAGGCACACATGGTTCGGAGCTGTAGTTCGCTTTAATAAGAGTATGTGTGAAGTTTAGGTTTAGAAAGTATCAGATATCAGCAGCCCATTTCTCCTCATGGATCAGAAAAAGTTTGCTTTTGAATTGAATTACTTCACATTTCTGATCTGATGATTTCATGTTTCTGAACACATACTGAAGATCACTTTCACTTTACTTTTCCCAATAGGGGTTCCCCATGCTTATTTAAAGGAGTAGTAAAGGGGAAATGCATGTTTAGCCCTGTTTTAAGGTTACTTATGATCATATATAATAGTTCAGATCAAAACGTTGACAAAACTAGCACTTTTGAGAAAGTCTGATAATTGCTCTACCACCATTTTTGTCATACAATGGATGTGAGTGGGCACCTTGAAAAATCATTCAAAAAACATGTTAAACTCTAAATTTCAAAGACAAGACACTCACCGAGGCGTTAGTTGGCGTTCTGACATAATTCGGCATAAAGTAAGATTCTAGTTCATCTGGAAAGGCTTTTTAAAATATTTAGCATAGAACTATTTAGTCGCAGCACATACGTGTGTAAACTTCCGCAAACTAGGTAGCCTAGCAACATAACAATAGCTACCGTAAGTAGTTCCGCTTCCTGAATCCCCTCTGAGGATTGATCTACACCTACAATGGTCGCTTCTATACAAGTCAATGGATTTCATAAAATGATCAATAAAACCCTACAGGATTCATACTTTGCGGCTAATTTGATGTCAGAACACCAACGGACACCAATTACCCCCTCGGTGAGCTTCTTGTCTTTGAAATCGAGAGTTTAACATGTTTTTGAATGATTTTTCAAGGTGCCCACCCACATCCATTGTATGACCAAAACGGTGGTAGAGCAATTATCAGACTTTATCAAAAGTGCAAGTTTTGTCAACGTTTTGATCTGAATCGTATATGATCATAAGTAACCTTAAAACAGGGCTAAACATGCATTTTCCCTTTACTACTCCTTTAACACAGTGTCTAGGTTAGACCTAGGTGTAACATTGTCCACATCAACAGTCCTCCACACCAGCAACACATCTATTTAAATTCCCACAAATGTAAATAGCGTCAAAAATCATTCATTTGAGCCAGCAGGTGGCTAAGGAAAGAACGGGGAGACAAATAATAGAAGATGATAAAACAATATTCTGATGCTCAGTCCCAATCTCAGTCCCATTATACCATCTACTGATTTGTCAGTCAATAACTTTATACTAGTGTGGTGTTTTAATAATGGCAGCCTAGAGAGAAGCGGACAACCATTCTCCTTAAGGCTTAATCAAATAAGGAAGAAGCAACCAGGCAGCCTGCGTTCACACTGTGGAGAGAGCCAGCCCCAGCACTCTCATCTGAGTGATTGTAGGGGGCATCCTGTGGTCCATGCAGGCTAACATGAGTCATAACCTCTTCATTTGTAATTTGTGTCTTGAGTTGTTTTACTCTACCTCAGTGCCCTCACTACTCCATTTGAGCTATAAAGCACTTGGTCCCTGACCTGTGAGCAATGCTAGCTGGAGCAATTCGACCCTGACCCACTAATAATGCTCAGTAGAGTAGAACACTTAGCCCACCTGCAGCAGCGCCAGAGATGACCTACAGGCACCCAGCCCCAACCACGGCAGGAGATTAGGGAACACTAACAGCAGAGGCAGAGAGCTTTCAGGTGAAAATATGCTTATATAAAAGTGTTTTTCTCTTGTGAATGTCACAGCCCCACTTTACTGGACCTTGTTTGAGGTACAACTTGAATGGACAATGTCCTGCTGTAGATTCAGGTCATGAGTCACTATAAAAATAGTCTTGCATAGCCAGACCTATCTCCACACTTTGTTTACGCTGTGCCAGCACCGGAGACAGGTCTGGCTGGACATATTACCATTCTGCAATAGGGGGGGACGCAGCGACGGTGCTCTTGAAAAATAGTTTGGATTTAATCTGATTTGTGCCAAGAGAATCTCTCGGCCGAATCAGATTAATTTGCGCCGTCACTGATTGGGCAGTGTGACAACGAATGACGAGGTTTATTGCCAAAACCTACACCCGTTGAGTCAGACTACTATAAGAACAACTGTGAGATTTATCAAGTTGTATAGGTGATTTCGTTGCCTGTCAAACTGGTGTCTCTTTGGGGAGTCAGTCTCAATGACCTGTTACCAGAGCACTCTTTGAAGAATGGGTGAGAGATCATTTTGAAAGAGAAAAATGACCCGAACAGCAATGATGATGACAGCAGGTTTTAATAATGTTTTGATAAAGGATGTTTGCATGTTCGAACCTGATAGAGGAATGATAGTTGGAAAACTAAATGTGGGTATCTTCATGGCCCTTGTGCATACAGCGTTGTGTTTACTCTGTAACAAACAAAAGTGCATTCAACCTAATACATAGGACACAAAATGTTCCATAGTAGTAATTAATTACACAGCGCTTAAACTAAAGTAAAGAGTTGAGGCAGTAGCCAGTAGGTAGTCTGTACAGTATGTGCGTCTACCGGCGCACTAACAAGGTTTTTCCAGCACACAGCTTTGACACCTGTTACAGTCGCACAGTAGCTATGTTGATCTACTGTACTTCAAAGAACACACTCCCCACTGGGCAGGTTGCTTAGGATGAAAACCTCTCAAACATCCTCATTCATACTCTTAGAGGAGGCGTTTTTTTACCCATCATGCCTCTGTCATGTAACCTACTGCATTACTGTAGGTTCACATTTCACTCTTCTTTTTAAATCAAAAACATTAGCTATACAGCAGCATCAAATGAGACAACAAGCAACAAGTGTAGTTGGCCCAGTGGAAACAAACCCTGGTACGGTAAGATAACCCAGGTACGGTAAGATAACGCAGGTACAGTAAGATAACCCGGGTATGGTAAGATAACCCAGGTACGATAAAATAACCCAGGTATAGTAAGATAACCCGGGTATGGTAAGATAACCCAGGTACGGTAAAATAACCCGGGTACGGTAGGGTTGGATAATGGTGAGCACCACTGAGGAGAGTTACACGGTGGAGATGTCAGTGGAGGAGCAGCCCAGGTGTTCTTAAAGAGATGGGTCCGGCTCTTGCGAAAGATGGGTAGAGACCCCACCACTTACACACACATACACCATCCTCCTCCTCTTTCTTCATCAGCATACTCTTACCTGAGGTTTCCGGATGGGGCTCAGGAAGCTGGAGCCAGCACTAGTTGACTGGCACCACAGGGCAGCAGGAGCATCACACCAGTGTTCTTCATCAACGGCATGGCGGACGATCAGAGGACATCTCTCTGGCAGAACTAGCTAGCATTCAAATGGAAAGAAATAGTCACATTAGAACAGCCCTGCAGTCTCCAGTGTTGATGACATGATTCCCCCCCATCATCTCTGCTGAAGGAATTCTGTCAGACACTTGCCTGATGTATCTTGAGAAAAGAATTGATCAGACTGGTCATTTTCTATCTTCTATACACATTCTAGTTCCCTTCTCACTGTCAGTTTCGAATGCATTAGACAGTGGAAGTCAATACTGTTATAGATAACTGGTCTGGGTAGGGATGGATTGTTCAAATCTTTGACTAGATAAGGGAACAAGCATAGCTCTGTTGTAGTTATGACTAACAAGGGCTTGCTGATTACTGTGACCTGCAGTCTACTTGACAGCAATTATTGCCAAGGTGAAGGTGACATCAGTTAGAATATGGTGACATTATCTGTGGATATTGGTGGACATTATTAAGTGAAACCATTATGCTACACAATGGTGCTATTTCTGCTTTGTGCCCCTCAGGATGTGTGCCAATACCTTACGCATCTGTTTGCTTGTTAAACATGGGCAAACAACATGCATTTTCCTAGACCACAATATTTCCTGTTATACAAGCTGAATACTACTGGACAGTTTGTCCTCGTTTAGGCACCACACATGGTTATGTCAAGTCCTCTCTCCCTCTCCTTTCCTTCAGTTACATTGGTCCGTCAAGCCAGATAGCAGTGCTTTCGGACCACATGACAGGGACGATTATCTGGTCCCAGCAGTCAGACTGTGGCGTCAGATATGCCCCTGGACTGGCAGGATATGAGGTAGACTGCTTTAGGCCAGAGATAGCACTGCTCACTCCTCCATAGCACAGCACAGTCAAGACATGGGCAAGAAGCAGAGCAGCAGCGCCCCCAGGAGGGAGCTGCCAGGATGACACCTCTCCATGAGACTCATTTGGATTGACTTACCTGGAGACAGACTAAAAACTTTATCATTCCAATGTAAAACCTATAAACATATGTTCAACATAGGTTAAACCTCCCATAGAATATGTTTTCAGCCAACGTGGATGCATCAGATCTAATGATGAAACAATCCACTTATTGTAGCTAATTACAGATCTAAAACAGAGGGACAATTTCAGGCGCTTGGTTCCCCACAGGCTCAATGTTAGAGCGAGATCTGTTACTGCTTCCATCTTGGTGATTGTAGCTTTAGATCAAAGCTTTCTGGAAGGGTCTGCCAAAAATGGAGGACAATCACATGACATCAATGATCTTGTTGATTGGCTGATGGGTCAAGTGAATTCAATCCAGTCAAATGATTCACCAGTTTATTGCAGTTTTTTTGATTGTTTGCATAATTTATTATAAAAATTATACGTTACAAACAACAGGACATGAACTCAATACAGTCATGAAAATATATTTACAGAATTAAAGTTTATGATTACTAGTGCAAACCTGTCGTGGTTGTTATGCGCGTTCTATCTATCAATCAATCAATCAAAGTTTTATTTGTATAGCGCATTTCATACCCAGAGGCAACACAATGCGCTTTACAGAGAACAAGGGAGGTGGGCATACGACCCACCCCTACATATTCTTTCTATCTATCTATCTATCTATCTATCTATCTATCTATCCATCTATCTATCTATCTATCTATCTATCTATCTATCTAGTGTTTTTTCCAAATTTGTATTTTTTTCCTATTTCTTATTTTATATTCTCTTTTATTATATATGATACGTCCTGTTTTATTTTCTTATTTTTTTAATACCATCATCTAATATACTAATTTTATTTATTCTATAAAGTACTGTGTGCTACATTTGCTTGTATGAACATGTGCTACAGTATATAATGGAAATGGTCAAAACAAGGACAAAATGGCACATTAAAAGCAAAATGGCGGACTTCCTATTGCATGTTGGGTATAGATCCAAGAGACATTTTAGTGTGTCTCGATGAACTACATATGCCCACCGAATTTCGTTCGCCTACATCAAACTGAAAGGTGGGGCTCGCCATTTGAAATTTCCCAGGGGGCGCTCTTGAGCCGTTTTGCCACGCCCATTTCTGTCACCCATGAATTATCAAATTTTTCACCGGGACTGACATATCTGCAAAGTTTCATCCGTTTTCACCGATGTTTAGGCCGCCAAAAATGCATTTGTTTTGGAAGAAGGAGAAGGTAGGAGAATAATAATCCTTCGAAATACAATAGGGCCTCGCACCGCCAGTGCTCGGGCCCTAATAATCCTTCGAGTTTCAATAGGGCCTCGCACCGCCAGTGCTCGGGCCCTAATAATCCTTCGAGTTTCAATAGGGCCTCGCACCGCCAGTGCTCGGGCCCTAATAATCCTTCGAGTTTCAATAGGGCCTCGCACCGCCAGTGCTCGGGCCCTAATTATGGCAGCAGAAAGAGAGCCGCTGGTGGACGAGAGCTAAAACCACGTCAGTGGTGTGGAAACACTATGGGTTCGCGGAGACAGATTTGGACCAAGTTGACACGGTGTTTAAATGTGCTACGCAGTCGTAGCTGCGTCAAAGTAGCCCTTCTCAGTCCCGCTGTCCCATTCCGCTCTCTCATGCAGACAACGGTCCTTTGCTGGTCCATTCACTTTGCCGTCTAAATAAATCGGTGTCGGTCTATTTAGGAGAGGCGCTCATATTTACAAGTGTCAGATAAACATGAAACTTCACTTACCTAAGCAAAAGGGTCTATTTTAACAAATGCTGGGTTTTGAAGCCTAGGCGCTACCAATAAATAACTTATTTAGACGCGTTCTGTCATAGTGAAATTATTTTTCCGAGGTAGTCTTCTTCTGTGGTGGTGGCGGGGCTTTGAAGCCTCTTTATTTATCAGTTTTGGCACTTTTATTTATTTATCAAGGTCAAGGTTAACAATTTGTCTCCCATGGGAGAAATGTATCTAATCCAAAGAACATTGTTAAAAAGAAAAGCCAGTTAACATTTAATAAATTAATTGTTATCAAAGTCAATGTATAATTTGATATGTTAAGAAAATGTTAAAACTTTTGATTTAAAAAAAAAATAATTCAATGAATAATCGTGTTGAATAATCGTGATCTCAATATCAATCAAAATAATCGTGATTATGATTTTTGCCATAATCGAGCAGCCCTAGAGTAGCCTACATATTACAGCTAAACCTCGACAAAAATATAGCCAAATATAACACAGGAACAAAACTGCTTTTTCCCCTCAACTGTGTCTTTTTACAGGGCTAGACAGAGAGCCATATTTTGCCTTCATCCGCAAACATTTACACCCTATTTCGTATAGACCTAATACTGATCTAGGCTATATACTGATTAAAAATTGTCTTATGCACTAGGCCTACTTTCCTCTTAATTATCATTATCCTAATACAGCGAGTGATAGAAAAGATCTGACAAATGTTCAAAATTCTACCTACCATTATAATTTCTATCATTACTATTTAATTACATGTTGATTTTTTTTTAACGTTATTCTGTCTCTCTCTCTGCTCCAGATGTCTAGCGGTCTCTCTCTCACCTCTGACCTCCTATCATTGAAAATGGAGATGTTGGGAATGACATGAATAACTGTTGTTTTCAATCCTATTTAATTTCTTTTCTCAGCTCCAGCAGTGTAAGTCAACTATAGACCTAGCTGCTACAGAGATGTAAGTTTGCATTTTCTCCTCACAAATTAAAACTGTTTTCACAGGCGTTACGTGTCACAGTCATAGCTAAATATAACAGTGAAAACTGATTTATTTCATCAGCTGTGTCTTTTTACAGGGCTAGTCAGAACGCCATATGTTGCCTTCGGTGCCACAAGGCGTATGCCGTCTTGAAAGTTCACCTCGACGCAGACTGTATGACGGAAAGCACGGAGGACGAGCGGAGGGCAGAGCTAGAACGAGCAAAGCAGTCACATGAAACATGGTTAAACGCGGATAGAGATATGGACTACCAGCAGCAGCTCGCGCCGCTTGTAAAGAACAGAGCTGCCGGTGTCGCTTTGTGCTCCTTGCTCAAGAGCAAGGGGTTTTTAATAAAAAATGGTCCAAAGCAAGAGAGGTAGGCTAAGATCGGGTCTGGTCCCTCAAGGTCTGGTCCCTCATAATTATTTTGTGTGTAGCATATAACTTGGTTCATCTATTCAATTGCTAATTGCGCTTGTATTCCATAGCGATGCCAGTGGGTGGGCAGCGAGAATGCTGTTGTTGAAAGCCAATACAGTGGACACATGCAACGCGCTGAGCCGTGGACAACTAGTAAACAGGAGAAGACAGACCGACCTGCGCTATTATTGTGAGGCAATTATGATGGTGGAGCTCGCTCAGAAAGAACAATGTGTGCTGCAATTTACTGTAAGTAAATTCTTATTCTCTTATAATCTCCTGTTATGCTAATTCTTGCTTAAATCCCCCCCTCCACACACACACACACACACACACACACAATATGATCACCCTGTATGATTATACTGTACTTTCTTTCTTTATATGCTGTATTTACAGTTTCCCAACTTGTTCCAGGTGCAACAGTGGAACGACAGGAAAACAGTCAGTGACGGTGTACTGATTCAACCATGGGGTTTCACGCTGAATGCAGAGCAGGAAGGAGTAAGTGAACACAACACTAGCTGTAGTCGTCTGTATGTTCCGGACAGAGCTGAATTGATACACCTTGCTAATCTCTCCTGTCGATCATTTATACACACAGTTTATGGACAGCTACTTCAAGCACGTGAGACCAACCTCCTTGCAGAGCACTAATGCAGACGACAAAGGGCGTTTCTTTCTCGGGACTGGAGGCTGTCCTGTCCTAAATGCGAACGGAGACATGCAGCGTTTTTTTAAACGGTAGGCTACACTGACTATTCTCTATGACACGTAGAGTCATGATTGTTTGTCAGGTGAAAATTCACCTAATAATTCACATTTATATAATATATATATCACATTTATATAATTCCAGCACCCCCGCAAGGGATTGGGCAGCGTTCTTTGCCATGTTCCCTGTTGACCTCGATGGCCACCCCCCAAGCAAAAAAGACATGGCTCATCAGGGCATACTAGAAGAGTACACTTCTTCGTATGACAAATGGAGAGATGTGCAGCACGAGAAAAGAGTCCAAGAAATTGTTGGTGAGTCACTATTACAAAAACTATTTGAGTGAAGATGAATCGAATGGCAATCATTGAGTAACCCCTCTGTCTGTCTCCCTCAACCTCTCTTCTCTCTCTCTCTCTGTCTCTTTCTCTCCCTCTCTCTCTCTCTCTCTCTCTCTCTCTCTCTGTGTCTCTCTCTCTCTCTCTCTCTCTCTGTGTCTCTCTCTCCCTCTCTCTCTCTCTGTGTCTCTCCCTCTCTCTCTCTCTCTCTCTCTCTCTCCCTCTCTCTCTCTCTCTCTCTCTCTCTCTCCCTCTCTCTCTCTCTCTCTCTCTCTCTCTCTCCTCTCTCTCTCTCTCTCTCTGTCTCTCTCTCTCTCTCTCTCTCTCTCTCTCTCTCTCTCTCTCTCTCTCTCTCTCCTCTCTCTCTCTCTCTCTCTCTCTCCCTCTCTCTCTCTCTCTATGTCCATTACAGATGAGTTGGGCAAGAGACGAAAGCCAACAGAGGACAGAGTGAAGAGGGCTCTCTCTGCTCGAAAATGGGACACAAACACACCCAGTGTTGAAGACGTCATCCGGGCTTGGTCACCTTCGAAAGGAGAGATTGAACGAGATCCCACTGTGTTGGCGCGTATTATTGACCAAAAATGGATAGGCGTTGACCTGAAGGATTTCGGACAGCCCAAAGGAAAAGGTGTGTGTTATGCAGGTGTACAGAATGCAAGGACAACTGGCATGGCGATGTGTAGTATGTTGAGAACAGGAGCTTATGAACTTAACATCAGATTGAACCCTGATAAGCTGTGACCAGTTCCTGTCAAATGTGTGTACAGTGAAAATGTACTTACTAATGCTTTGCTTCCCTTATCAAGGTGTTATAGCCACCAAGACCTTTTCTAAGGGCGATGTGATCTGCGACTACCATGGGACCATGTTGACGGGTTCAGAAGGACGGAAGCTGCAGGACAGCGATGCCGGGATGGGATATCGCTTCTTTTTCAAGGGGCAAGGAGAGGCTCGTCTCTGCATTGATGCCACTGAATTTCCATGCACATGTCATCCCCAGTCTGACACCTATGGAAGAAGAATGAATCACTCATCCAGAACAGCCAACGTGAAACCCTGCAGATTGTTAATGTGCTTTCAAGAGGGCGCAAAGGACACTATTGTTTTCCTAGCAACGAGGGATATCTCTGTGGGTGAAGAACTGTTGTGGGACTACGGTGTAAAAAGAGGGATGTTTCGTGGCGAGGGGTTAGACCTTGATTGGCTAGACGATTGATAAATGACGTCAACAATCCTGTCTGAACCAAGGCCTGTCTATAAGAATACTGACAATTGTCTTAAAGGCAAAAGGAGAATGTGCACTGACCGAATGTGTGGTTTTTGGTATTCATATTTTGCAATCAAGTCTTCCATGTAAATAGTTTAAAGTTATTTTACGGTTGTTGTTCAAATAAAACAAACAAAATAAGCTTAAGTCTTGTGTGTGTGTTTGTGGTATGATGTGCTGGGCTGAGGTAATTATAGGTATGATAATATTATAATAGATTGCATGTAGACAGCCAAATATATCAAAAACAATCATAATAATCATAAAACAGCCCCCACCCGGTTACACATTGCTTTAAAGAAGTCTCTGGCGCCATCTCCTGACGGCCTCTCCACCTGCATGCCACTCTTATCAGGTTTTCAGAGTACAGTGACTGAACACATCAACTTGTGCGTGTGTGTGTGTGTGTGTTTGCGTGCGTGCGCGTGTGTGTTCGGTGTGCGTGTGTGTGGTGAGGTTGAGGTTCCGGGAAGAGAACTCGCTCGATCCCCCCTCCGATTTACCCGGAGTCCACACAAAAAACATCCGGTAGAGGCAGCCGGGGATTCTCCGGGTGAAGTCCAGGGGAGACAATTCGCTCCCGCCTATGGGGATTAAAGCAGTGCTTTAACTTTGGTAAATTTGACTCTGGAGATCGCCTGTTTCAGTTTATCTCCTTCCTCACAACTTTCTTAATAATTATAATTTTACGACACGTGGGTATGGGGAGCCTCTCCTAATTGTTTAATATACTTTGATGCCATTCTCTGGCATTTTGGCAATCCGATTTCAGGGACATTTTGATCCGTTTTCGAGGACACTGTCCCTGAAATCGGATCAAAATGTCCTTGAAAACGGATCAGTACAAAAGTGACCTTTTGGACACTCCTTATTAACTTAGAGTCTTGCACTTTGGTGTGTGGGGGTTTCTGCATGACACAAAGACCGATAGACTCAGACAGAAACAGAGACAGTAAACTTTAAATTCAGATTATTTTTTTTATTAATACATTTTAATCTGCCCCCTCCTCCTCTTCTTCATGATTTAATATTATCGTGTCGTCCGACCCTGTCCCCTCCTCTTTAATAGGGGACAGGGTCGAAACGAACAGCGGTTGCTGGGACTTTCTCCTCTTCTTCTTTTTTACTCTACCCCTGCTCCTGTCTCTCTTCCTCTCAATTCTCTCTCTCATTTTTTCTTTTTTAATTTTTCTTTGCAACCTCTGAAAAAATGTAATAAAAAGCCATTAACATCATTAACATTAGGTTAAACTTTACCATATTAGATTATATCTAAATATATTATATTTACCAACATCACATGGTCCTTTGGTGGTGGTGGTGGTGGTGGTGATGGTGATGGTGATGGTGGTGGTGGTGGTGGTGGTGGTGGTGGTGGTGTGCTGGCCATGGTGTCTTCTTGATCTGTAATGAAGGATACATAAGAAGAAACCTCACAACACAAAGTGTGAATTCAAGTTTATGTGAATGTGTATTAGTTAAACACAATTCTAGTGCATGCAATGTAATTAATATGTCATAAACAATGACATAATTTATAACACATCAACTAGGGATGAATCAATGGGATGAAATACATTGTTTATGACATATTAATTACATTGCATGCACTAGAATTGTGTCCAGGAAATGTACTTTCTAGTTTATTAGGTGGGCTAGCTTGCAAAAGCTAGCCCAACTTGTGATATTCCCACTATTTCTTTCTTTATTCTTCTTCTTTTTATTCTCCCCCCGTTTTTGTTCTCCTTTATAACTTCTTCATACTTTGTGCTAGAAACTTAATTCAAACTTTAAAATGTTAACAATGTTTAGCTCTTCAACGGATGTATTCAGATTTTTGATATTTTTTATAGTTTTTTAGTAATTTAACTTTTAATAGTCATTTTTGTGCCATTGAAACTGCTGGTGGAATGTTCAGTATCATTATGTTTTTAGAGTGGTGGCAGCTGTTGCTTTGAAAATATTTACACATTTTGTAAACTGCTGGCACTCCTACAGTTTTGAAAGCTCACACACGTATTATACATAAAAACTTTCACACAACTGTGCTGATTCGTACAATGTAAGTATCTAAGCCGTGTGAATTATAATTTTCGCTGTATGATGATTTGTTTGGCAACTGCGCTCTCCATTGAAACGTATGGGCCCACACTCTACCTTTTGAGCTGCTAATTTTGCATTTTTACCCTTTTTCTAACTCGTCGCCATGCCTACAGTTTTTCAGCTACACGGACATATAATAGCCTAAAATGTTCAGCATTTTCTCAGGATTCATACGGTGTCAAAATCTAGGCTTCGACCTTTATACTTTTTGAGAGAGAGCTGTCTGAAGCCAACATACCTTTCCATTGAAGTGAATGAGAGGATGCTCAGTGTCAGTTGGGATTTGAATTTGGGGACACGTGCATGCTCTCTGTACAGGCACCCTTTATTGACCACTGTGGTAGCATTCATATTCCTTCCTTCCTTCCTTCCTTCCTTCCTTCCTTCCTTCCTTCCATCCATCCATCCATCCATCCATCCATCCATCAATCCTTCCTTCCTTCCTTTCCTTCCTTCCTTCCTTCCTTCCTTCCTTCTTTCCTTCCTTCCATCCTTCCATCCTTCCTTCCATCCTTCCATCCTTCCTTCCTTCCATTCCTTCCTTCCTTCTTGCTTTCTTTCCTTCCTTCCTTCCATCCTTCCTTCCATTCCTTCTTTCTTTCTTTCCTTCCTTCCTTCCTTCCATCCTTCCATCCTTCCTTCCATCCTTCCTTCCTTCCTTCCTTCCATCCTTCCCTTCCATCCTTCCTTCTTTCCTTCCTTCCTTCCTTCCATCCTTCCTTCCATCCTTCCCTTCCTTCCTTCCTTCCTTCCTTCCTTCCTTCCTTCCTTCCTTCCTTCCTTCCTTCCTTCCTTCCCTTCCTTCCCTTCCTTCCATCCTTCCTTCCTTCTTTCCTTCCTTCCTTCCATCCTTCCTTCCTCCTTTCTTTCCTTCCTTCCTCCTTTCTTTCCTTCCTTCCTTCCATCCATCCTTCCTTCCTTCCTTCCTTCCTTCCTTCCTTCCTTCCTTCCTTCCTTCCTTCCCTTCCTTCTTTCTAACTTTCCTTCGATCCTTCATTCCTTTCCTTCCTTCCTTCCATCCTTCCTTCCTTCCTTCTTTCCTTCCTTCCTTCCTTCCATCCTTCCTTCCATCCTTCCTTCCCTTACTTCCATCCTTCCTTCTTTCTTTCCTTCCTTCCATCCTTCCTTCCTTCCTTCCTTCCTTCCTTCCTTCCTTCCTTCCTTCCTTCCTTTCCTTCCTTTCCTTCCTTTCCTTCCTTTCCTTTCCTTCCTTTCCTTCCATCCTTCCTTCATCCTTCCTTCCTTCTATCCTTCCTTCCCTTCCTTCCTTCCTTCTTTCTGTCCTTCCTTCCATCCTTCCTTCCTTTCCTTCCTTCCTTCCATCTTTCCTTCCTTTCCTTCCTTCCATCCTTCCTTTCCTTCCTTCCTTCCTTCCTTCCTTCCTTCCTTCCTTCCTTCCTTCCTTCCTTCCTTCCTTCCTTCCTTCCTTTCCTTCCTTTCCTTTCCTTCCTTTCCTTCCATCCTTCCTTCATCCTATCCTTCCTTCCCTTCCTTCCTTCCTTCTTTCTGTCCTTCCTTCCATCCTTCCTTCCTTTCCTTCCTTCCTTCCATCTTTCCTTCCTTTCCTTCCTTCCATCCTTCCTTTCCTTCCTTCCTTCCTTCTTTCCTTCCTTCCTTCCTTCCTTCCTTCCTTCCTTCCTTCCTTCCTTCCTTCCATCCTTCCCTCCTATCCTTCATTCCTTCCTTCCTTCCTTCCATCCTTCCTTCCTTCCTTCCTTCTATCCTTCCTTCCCTTCCTTCCTTCCTTCTTCTGTCCTTCCTTCCATCCTTCCTTCCTTCCATCTTCTTCCTTTCCTTCCTTCCATCCTTCCATCCTTCCCTTCCTTCCTTCCTTCCTTCCTTCCTTCCTTCCTTCCTTCCTTCCTTCCTTCCTTCCTTCCTTCCATCCTTCCTTCCTTCCATCCTTGCTTCCTTCCTCCATCCTTCCTCCATCCTTCCTTCCTTCCTTCCTTCCTTCCATCCTTCCATCCTTCCTTCCTTCCATCCTTGCTTCCTTCCTTCCTTCCATCCTTCCTTCCATCCTTCCTTCCTTCCTTCCTTCCTTCCTTCCATCCTTCCTTTCCTTCCTTCCTTCCTTCCTTCCTTCCTTCATTCTTTCCTTCCTTCCTTCCTTCCTTCCTTCCTTCCTTCCTTCTTTCCTTCCTTCCTTCCTTCCTTCCTTCCTTCCATCCTTCCTTCCTTCCTTCCTTCCTTTACTTCCTTCCATCTTTCCTTCCTTTCCTTCCTTCCATCCTTCCTTCCTTCCTTCCATCCTTCCTTCCTTCCATCCATCCATCCATCCTTCCTTCCATCCTTCCATCCATCCATCCTTCCTTCCATCCTTCCATCCTTCCTTCCTTCCTTCCATCCTTCCTTCCTTCCTTCCTTCCTTTCCTTCCATCCTTCCATCCTTCCATCCTTCCTTCCATCCTTCCTTCCATCCTTCCTTCCTTCCTTCCTTTCATCCTTCCTTCCTTTCCTTCCTTCCATCCTTTCTTCCTTTCATCCTTCCTTCCTTCCTTTCCTTCCTTTCCTTCCTTCCATCCTTCCTTCCCTTCCTTCCTTCCTTCTTTCTTTCTTTCCTTCCTTTCATCCTTCCTTCCATCCTTCCTTCCTTTCATCCTTCCTTTCCTTCCTTTCCGTCCTTCCATCCTTCCTTCCCTTCCTTCCTTCTTTCTTTCCTTCCTTCCTTTCATCCTTCCATCCTTTCCTTCCTTTCATCCTTCCTTCCTTTCCTTCCTTTCCTTCCTTCCTTTCTTTCCTTTCCTTCCTTCCATCCTTCCTTCCTTCCTTCCCTTCCTTCCTTCCTTCCTTCCTTCCTTCCTTCCATCCTTCCTTCCCTTCCTTCTTTCTTTCCTTCCTTCCTTCCTTTCCTTTCCTTCCTTCCATCCTTCCTTCCTTCCTTCCTTCCTTCCTTCCTTCCATCCTTCCTTCCATCCTTCCTTCCTTTCCTTCCTTTCCCTTCTTCCTTTCCTTCCATCCTTCCATCCTTCCTTCCTTCCATCCTTCCATCCTTTCTTTCTTTCTTCCTTCCTTCCTTCCTTTCTTTCTTTCTTTCTTCCTTCCTTATATTCAAAGAAATATTCAGAATGACACTCTTTTTCAGGCTGCAAACTCATATTAATATATTTTCTCCTCTTTCAGCTATTGAACTCAATAAAACTATGAGTTATGATGAGTGGTCTTATCTATTTTTGAGTGTAGTACTAGCAGTCCTTATAACAAACATCTACTGCAACACCTCCACAGCTACTGCTCCGCCCGGGGTGGGCTATAGACACATGGTCTCAATGAGGGGTGCATGGGGATGGCCTGGCAATCACTGACCTGCCCCCCACAACCTCTGACCTGAGGGGGCGGAGTCTCGCCACCACGCCACTATCCACGCCACCGTCCCCACATCTCAGACCCTGAGTTGGCTAAAGACGCAGTTTTCACGGTTGGGTGCATGTGAATGGTCCGGGGAGCAGTACGCTGTCCTAGACCGGCTCTGACCCGAGGGGGCGGAGTCTCGTCACCACGCCACTATCTACGCCACGGGCCCCACAACTCAGCCCCTGATTGGGCTAGAGACACATGGTCTTCAGGGCGGGTAGGTGGTCCGGAGAGGGGTACACTGTCCTCAACCAGCTCTGACCTGAGGGGGCAGAGTCTCACCACCATGCCACTATCCACGCCACAGACCCCACAACTCAGCCCCTGAGTGGGGTAGAGACGCACGGTCTTCGCTGGTGGGTGCATGGAGATTGCCTGGTCCATAGTAGTTCTAGCAGTAGCTGTTACATACAGCTGCAGCAGCTAGCCCACCTCACATTTTCTCCAGGAAATTTACTTTCTAGTTTGTATTTATTCTTATTAATTAATTAATTTATTAGTTAAATCAATTGCAGAGCATGGATGGATTATAATTATAATAATTATAATAATAATAATAAATATAGCTGCAAGCAGCAATAACGGGGCCAAGCGCAACGAACGCATCAAAGCCAACGAGGAAAATACGCCATAGCTACATTGGAGCTATGCATGTGAGCATCTATGTCGCCTGACCAGGTGAATCAGGTCAAATTCATGCAACAGTATCATCATCACCATGATCATCATCATCATCATCATCATTATACAACTGCATTCACATTCAATTCATCTGAAGGCGTCAAGTGAGAGTCAGGTCCTTTTTAGAATCTCATTACATTTATTCTATTTTGGTACATATGTTTTAGAACCTATTTCTCTGCATGTCTACATGCCACATGATCATTCTCCAGGCCTTCCATCTGCCTGGAAGGCCCACCTTTACCATCAAGTCTCAGTGCGGGGATTTCTTGATAATTCAGCTACCTATGAAGAACACTCACAACTTTTGTTTCTCTCTACACCTCACAGTTTCCAGAAAAATGCCCCCCCCTACACTTGGTGTAAGTAGGCTATGTAGTATGTGGGCTACTGTCCTCTCCCAGGATGACGTGTTTAGATTAAAGGCTAAAACCCTCTCCCTGGTTGAAGTGTGTAAGCTATATACTGCAAAAGATA